>NC_140484.1:75993866-76146366 GCF_964271855.1 Acomys minous | reverse complement strand
GAAGTGGCCCAAGGAACTACATCTAAACAGATACACACTCTCTTTTTCCTATTAACATTCTTTCTCCCCTTCCTCTGGTTGGTGGGTTAGAAGTGAGGTGGAGGTGTTTAAGGATCCTAAATAAAATAGGTTTTGAAAATTCAAAGCCTACATTGCTCCACAGGAGTGAGTTAATGTCTGGTACTGTAAACCCAGTCAAACTCACAAGACTACTCAGGAGGTCATAGGCCCCAGCAGGGGACCTACTATTGTTTTATTAAATATACATGTTGTCAAACTGCCTTTTAAATATGTGTTTGTATCCCATAGGTTAATGCTGCTCTCAACCTTAGCCAAAGAAACTTCTGCAGTGGGTAATAGTTAATGCAAAGACTCATAATTGGCCAAAGTTCTAAGAAAGTGGCCTTTGAATAATCAGCCCTTAATTGGATATCTATATCAACCCCCTCAAGGGTAAGAGAACATCAGGAAGAGGGCATAGAAAGAACATAAGTGCCTGCAGAGTGGGAGGAGTCCTGAGAAATACTCTGGTGTTGGCACAACCATTGCACTTACGGTTTCATTGCTGTCATGGTTACCTGACAAGGTCAAGGCAGCGGTATTGGTCAACATTCCAACAGCCAGCACCAACTGAATTCAGTCAGTTACCACCACCACCACCAGAAAAAGAAGAAAAGAAAAAAATGAGAAGGTAGAAGAGGGATTCTAGGAATTAACAGGGAGAGTGGGAGGGGGGGATTTAGAGTGAATAAGATCAATGCGTACACGTATGAAACTGTCAAAGAAAAATAACAAAAGAGAATTCATTTCGTGTGTGTTACTTTTGCACCCGTCGCCACAGTCCACCCACAATATCACATATGTTTATTAAAGGCATGTATACTCCAGCTTTGCCTAACACAAGCTCCCCAGGATAGTTCTGTGTGATGTGTGTCATTCGCTAAGCACTTTTCTGTGCTACCACATTGGCAGTCTGTGTGTATTACCTTAATGCCACCTAAGTTCATGCTTTCCTTACCACTTTGTTGTAGCTCAGCATGAGATGGCATTTCCAAACCCCCTTTCTGGTTAGAAGCAGTGCGTGCCCAAGTTCTAACAGTAGTTCATGAATGGAATCAGTGTCCACTACTTCATGCCTCGATTCATAAAACTTCACACATGGGGTCATCTTGTTCTCTTTCTCTTTCTTCTATTTTGAAGCAGAAAAATGCCAAGACCGAAGGAGATGGTTGTGATAGGTCCTAGTGTGGAAGAGACAGACAATCTGTATGTTTGTTTGTTTGTGTGTGTATGTGTGTGTGTGTGTGTGTGTGTGTGTGTGTGTGTGTGTGTTTTATATTTTATGTTCTTATACAGCCACCAATACTCAAAAATGAAAACCTCCCTAATGGCTTATTAATTCTAACGACTTCCCAAAGGTCCCACCTATAAACACCAGAGCTAAGTTTCTCCTGTCCTCCTGTCCTAGTACTTCACAGTGGACATTGAGGTCCAACTTGAGTTTTGGAGGAGACAAATCATGTTCAGAGAACCAGCTATTGCATCAGTTTGCTAAGGCTTTGTCATGGTTAATCTTGATTGTTTAATCTTGGTTGTCAACTTGACATGATTTAGAATCTCCATGGAAACATACTATTGGGTTTGTCTACAATGATGTTTCCGGAAAGATTTAACTAATGAGGAAAGGCTCACTTTGAATGTGGGCAGCAGCATCCCATGGGAGGGAGTCTTGGACTTAATAAGAAGGAGAAAGTGAGCAGAGGGCCTGCACCCATCTCGCTTTGCCACCTGGCTGCAGGAGCAATGGGACCACTCCTGCAGCCAGGACTCCCCCACCATGAGAGTTTATGACCTTTCTTAAACTGTGACTCAAAATAATCCCCCCCTTCTTTAAATGGCTTTTTGTCCGGTATGATGTCACAGCAATGAGAAAATTGACTGATACAAGCTTACGACAAAATACCGCAGACTGGGTGGTCTAAACAAGGAAAATATGTATTCTCTTACAGTCAAGGAAGTCCTAGACCAAGATGCCAGCAGGGAGAGTTTCTTCTGAGGCCTCCCTCCTCAGCTTGCAGAGGGTGCGTCCCCTCAGTGTCCTCACAAGATCCCTCCTCTACCTGGGTATCCCCAGTGTCTCCCTGTCGGTCAGAATATTTTCTTATAAAGATATCAGTCCGATTGTATCAAGGTCCAGTCTAGATTTACCGCTGTTGCTTCATGAAGAGCTCTGTCCTCAAATACAATCACATCCTGAGAGATGATAGTGCTTAGAACACTGACATAGGAATTTAGGAAGGATACCATTTATCTATCACACTGCCCTCCCTCCACATCCTCCATCTGTCTGTCTGTCTGTCTGTCTCTGCCCTTCCTTCTGTCTTTCCTGTTCTTTCCGTACAGCTAGTAAATTAGCTGAAATAATTTCCATGAAGTAAGGAGGCGCGTGTGGAGTGAATGCCAAGAAATGTAGCTTGATTGGGGGTGGGGGCAAGTCACCAAAATGGATGCAATTTTGTAGAGTCAGAGTGAACTGAATGTTAAAAAGACAGCCAAATTACCCAGCTCTAGTCAGTGTGAGCCTATATTTCTGGTCATCTCAGCAGTTAAAATGTATTTTGTGAACCCCCTTTAAGTTTCTAAGACACCGTCTCTTGCACAGGAAAAGGCAAAAGTGATCCCAGTTGAAGCCAAAACATGGCGGTGCATGGGGTGTTTCCATGTGATGTCTCACTTTGCAGGCGACTCAAGGAGAGTGTCCTTCTTACATTTTAATAGCACTTTCTCAATTCAGTTTTTCCATTTGTTTACTGCGTGTGTGAGGTGTGGATATACACAGCCCACAGTGAGAGTGTGGAGGTCAAAGGGGAACCCACAGAAACGGGCCTCAAGAATCTAGCTTAGGCTATCAAGGCTTGACAGCAAGTGCCTCTGCCTCCTGAGCCATGGGCTAGCCCACTAATAATACATTTTCAAAGGGGACTAAAACAATCTCTTTGTTCATATTCAATTCTAGAATTAACAACGGCGTCTTTCAACTCCTCTCCTGTTCGTTACATTTCTCATTGCTGTGACCAAAGGCCTCATGGGGATGGTAGAAAGGCAGAGCAGTTTGTTTTAGCTGAGGGTTTCAGAGGCTCAAGTCTGTCATGGTGAAGAGACTGACAGATGGATCAGCTACATTTGTGACACAGGCACATGTGGTGCACAGCACATGGGGTCAGAGAGAATGGCATCAGAAGCAGGCCTGGGCCACAGCATTTAAGGGCTCGTCCTCCTAACCCACTTCAGCCAGATAGGCCCCATGTCACAAAAGTTCTGCAGCCTCATAAAGCAGCGCCACCACCTGGAGACCAACAGGCTCGGACACGGGAGCCTGTGGAGCACACTTCTGACTCAACCAAGGCACCTGGGAAATTCATCGAAGGCACATAGAGATGCTGCTGTTGAACCAAGGGGGCCCAATGCCCTAGGAACGGCTTACAAGAAGGAAATGACCCCAAGTGCGGGTCAGCATGAATGACCTCACATCACTTTCTTTCCTACGGAAACAAATATGAAGCAAAAGCAGCAAGGCTTATGCCCCTCAGCTACGATGGAATTGTGCCCTGAGAAACTGTTAAGTTCAAAATGTATTCCATGAAGACCCTCCTGTGTGTGTGTGTGTGTGTGTGTGTGTGTGTGTGTGTGTGTGTGTGTGTGTGTGACTAGAAAGGGGAGGAAGGACCAGTGAGAAGTGGTAAAGGAGTACAATAGAAGGTGATGATGCGGGTAAATGAACAGAGAACAATAATATATGTGAATGAAATGTCATCAAGAAACTCATTATTTTGTAATCTAACTAAAAAAAAATCTTAATGAACTCCACACCCACACACATGCAAGCAAGCCTAATTCAACTCAGTGGGTTTTTTTTTTAAAGATAGAAAAGTAGAAGATGGACATGCTGGGAAGATAGGGTGAATGGGATGGGTGTGGTTAAAGCACATATAAGCCAGGAGCGGTGCCACACACCTTTAGTCCCTGCTCTCGAGAGGCAGAGACAAGCAGATCTCTGTGAGTTCAAGGCCAATATGGTTTACCTAGCCAGTTCCAGGAAAGCCAGGGATACATAGAGATACCCTGCCTCAAATTTTAAAAAGCATCATATACATGTGGGAAGCTGTCAAAAGATAAGTAAAAATATTTTTAAAATAAAAAGGATATAAAAATGCAACCGTAAGCTAGGTGATGGTGGTGCATGCCTTTAATCCCAGCACTTGGGAGGTGGATGTCTTGAGTTCGAGGCCATCTTGCTCTACAGAGTGAGTTCCAGGACAGCCAGAGCCACACAGAGAAACCCTGTCTTGGAAAGAAAAACAACAACAACAAAATACAAATAATGGGAGCTAGCAGATAGCTTAGCAGGTAAAGGTGTCTAGGTACCTGAATTCTGAGTTCGGTCTCCCAAGCCCCACATAGTAGGAGAGAACTGGGCTCTGAATGATGGTTTATGACCTCCACATGCACATAAAAATGCATGTGAAATAAAGAAAAGAAAGAAAGAAAGAAAAAAAGGAAACACATTAATAGAGCCAGCAAGATGCTGCTGTAAGGGCACTGCCACCAAGCCACCAAGTCACCAAGCCACCAAGTCACCAAGCCACCAAGCCACCAAGTCACCAAGCCACCAAGTCACCAAGTCACCAAGCCACCAAGCCACCAAGCCTGAGGATCTGAGTTTGATCACCAGACCATGGTGGAAGAAAAGAACCAACTCCCACAAGCTGTCTTCTGATTTACACATCCATGCATACAGGCAGATGCTAGATGGATAGATAGATAGATAGATAGATAGATAGATAGATAGATAGATAGATAGATCAGTAGATGAATGGATGGACAGATGGATAAGGGGCTGGGAAGATGACTCAGCAGTTAAGATCACTAGTTGCTCTTCCAGAGGACCAGGGTTCAATTCCCAGCACCTACATTTCAGCTTACAGTTGTCTGTGACCCCAGACCCAGGGAATTCTACATCCTCTGTAGCTGCTATATTCTGCAACTCAGGTGTACAAGACGTAGCTTTTCTCGCTTGTCTTAGTACCTTATCCACGAGCTCCCATCACACTGACAACAAACAGAGGGAAATCTAAACTGAGTAAAGTAATTCGGTCATTTCTAGTAGAAAATGGACTCTCAAATTGCCTCCATTTCCCCTGGATGAATTTTCAACTCATTCTAGGTTTAATTCTCTGCCCACTAGGGCAGGTGTCTCTTTTCAAGTGTTGACTCAACGCTGTCCTGCTCGGGGTACCATCAAGGTGCAGGGGAAAGCCTACCTTTTGCTCTGGTGATGGGAACTTGTCCCCACACTCCTCTGCTCTTTGTCATGCCGAGGCTTGGATTGCCACTCCCCTCCCAGTGATGCCCTTTGTCTCTCCTGGTCTCTGAGGCCCCTCTGGCCTCTGCCACTGACTGCCACAGCTGGCAGAGCAATTCCACTTCTTGGATTGACACTGGGGACCTGAGTCTGCATAGTATACTCAACAGAGCCAGCCTTGATTTTTAGGTTGTCCCATAAATCCTTCTTAGACTTAGCTGTGCTTCCTTCCTCTGCCTAACCCAGGCAATTCACTCTTTAGGACTCGAAGCATTGACATGACGATAAAAATAGCTAAAATATGCTGTCGCTACTTGTGTTTCTCCTGGTGATTGGGAGATAATGGTAGGGTATAATCAGGCAATGGGGGCCTAACATGGATGCGAAGCACCAGATACCTGCTGGCTTCGTAAACACGGTGCCCCACCAATGATCTAATGCAACCACTCCAGGTTGACACACGGGCTCTCTGATTCACTTTCACCAAGTCTCCAGTAAGGGTTGGAGTGCAAGCCCCATTGCTGCGACCTTCCAACCAAGCTCCCCTAGTTGTTCCTAACATATTCCAGCAGGAGCTTGGATCCAGAGGGAGCGCGCGCGCGCACACACACACACACACACACACACACAGAGAGAGAGAGAGAGAGAGAGAGAGAGAGAGAGAGAGAGAGAGGGAAACCTGACCCACCTTCCTCTTTTCCTCCTACTCCCATGACTTGTTCTGCCTTTCCCTTCTATCTGTTCAAAATTTCCTACACATCACATACACTATCATTTCCATCCGACGTACTTCTTTGTTCTAGAAAGTGCTCAAGCCCCACCCCTTTCATGAAGAAATAAATCTCATGACCTTGACATCATTCAGAAAGTGAGTTCTTTTAGTGAAGAAAAATTTTTACAGATTTCCAAAAGAGGGAAAACTCCACACACTCTACAGTGTTTAGTGATCTGGATTATTTTGTGTGTGTGTTATCCTACCTCTATCATTTCTGTTATTGGAGCCAAATGTGCTTTTTTTCTACTTGAAAGAGGCTAAGGTTTTGCTAAAGACAATTGCTTTCACAAACACACTTTGATGGGAGTTCAAAGCAACCTGGGATTCACTCCTGTGAGCAGTGTACCACCAATTATCTCAGATTAGTGGATCCGCGCATGCCCTTTCTTAAGCACCTACTATGTGCCAAAATCTCACATCTATTCATAAAACTAATTGAATTCCCACCCTAATCTGTGAGTTCAGTTTTTGTTTCTTCACTGTACATTTTAGCAGAGTTCAGAGAAGTAAACAGACGTTTCTGTCATCATGCACCACTAAAACCAGTCAGCCTTGTGGATTCAAGTTCAAGTCTTTGTGACTACTCTGTGGAAGCTGCAGTGAAAGCAGAGAAAAGTTAGGAGGACAGGCTCGTGGAGGAGAGGCTCAGGAGGCCCCATCCCTCCTAAGGACTTGTAGATAGTTTTTGGTTGCCGGGGGTTGACATCTTTTTCGGTGGTGTAGCCATTGGCAAGTTGTTCTTCCTGTTGGGTCCTGTAAGTGACCCAAGCTAAATGAAGCTCATCAGATAATCCAACAAAAAGACATGAAAGTAAAAAGGGACTAGTTAGGAAGAGGAAAATACTCAGCACAAATGGGCAGGAGAGGGACAAGAGACGGTAAGGGGGAAATGTGATCAAAATATAATATAGATGTATGAAAGTATTATAATGAAGCTATTGTTATGTGTGATTACTATGGGGAGGACAAATTCTGATAAGCCAGCCTGACTCCATGGCAGGCTTCAAAGTCAACCTAAGGTTAACCAGACCTAAGTTTTAGTTTCTCAGAAAATAAAACTGCAGTTCCTGGTAAAAACAATAAATCACAGCAACCAGTCAGCTTTTGCCCCAACATGTGGCCTGAGCCAAAAACAATGACTTAGTAACTACGCTGGAAACTACCTTAGCGATGGACCAATCCTGAGTGCCTCCATCCCCTAGACCATTGCCAACCAATCACTGTAAAGGTTACCTAACCACCCTTGAAAAGTCCCTGTCTTTAAATTGAGCCTTCACTTTGAGCTCACTTCAGCGTCTCCATTTGTGAAGGTGGTGACCCCTGCATGCTGGAGATCTCTCTAAAATAAGTGCTTTTTGCTTTTGCATACTGCCTGAGTCTGGGGTCTTCCTTCAGCATCTCACCCAGACCCTCACAACTACAGGCTTCTTATATTATATTTTTATGTGTATGGATGTTTTCCTGCATGTATGTCTGAGCACCACCTGTGTGCAGTGCCCACAGAAGCCAAAAGAAGGCATCAGATCCCTAGGTACTCCAACTCCAACTCCAGTCCCTAACTAAGCAGTAACCGCTGAGCAAACTCTCCAGCCCCTAATTTTTTTTCTAAAAAAGGTGAAGTCCTGAATCTCAGCAATCCAGGCTCCAGTTCCCGGCAGCCACCTACTGTGTGAACCTGAAGAAGCCAAATGACCTTTTTAACCTTCAGTTTTCTCTAAAACGGAATAATAATGATTCACACCGCCTGTGGATGTTCAGGATTTAATGAGATAAAATATTTTGTCTTCTAAAGCATTGGGCAGTGTCCACAGAGTACTTCATTTTGGCCCTTGTGTTGTGTAATGCTGCCTCTCTGTCTTAACTACATCCAGGTACTACAGCAAAGGTCTCATAAGCTGGATGATATACAAACAACAGAAATGTATCTCTTATAGGTCTGAAGTCTGGAAAGTCCAAGATCAGGGCACTATCTGAGTCTTTATCTAATGAGGACATGCTTTTTGGTTCATGTATGGCCATCCTTAATAAGTATAGGTCTTAATAAAGACACTAGCTCCATCCTAAGAACTCCACCCTCACGGCCTCATCATCTTCTAAAGCCCCCAGCTTTAGGTACTATCATTCTAAGATTAAGATTCAACACAAAGCTGGGCAGTGGTGGCGCACGCCTTTAATCCCAGCACTTGGGAGGCAGAGGCAGGTGGATCTCTGTGAGTTCGAGGCCAGCCTGGTCTACAAAGCGAGCCCAGGACAGCCAAGCCTACACAGAGAGACTCTGTCTTGAAAAACAAAGCAAATACTCAACACAAAAAATCAGTGCTTTGCAGCCTCTAAGGAGTTTCATACTGAAAAGAAATTAAATAGTACCTATTTCTTTGAAATGTCTTACAAACAAGAGGCTGAGATTGAATTGTGTGTGTGTGTGTGTGTGTGTGAGAGAGAGAGAGAGAGAGAGAGAGAGAGAGAGAGAGAGAGAGAGAGAGAGAATGCACAAACTATTGTTTTTTCAAAGACAAATATTGCAAATTGAAAACTACATGGCTTCCAACAGGCATCACCTTCAGCGCAGCTGCTGGGGAAGAGCAGATCACCTGAGGTACTGTTTGTACCTGCATCTTGAACCTGTGGGTCATAAAGACACTGAAGATGCTACTGAGGAAGCACTCATTAGTATGAACAGAACAATAAAAAGGAAAGTCTAAGGGTCAACTGAAAGAAAAATGAAAAAAAAAACTGCAAGAGACCATGATTAATTCATCTATCATTAGAAAGAATCAGCTCATCATTTAAAAAAAAAAACAAATAAAAATTGGGCCATAATTAGGTCCACTTAACTCATCCTTCAAACAAATCCTCCATCATGGACATCTGTTGTTTTGGCTGCCTGTCTGGTAATTACAAGCCAGTTCCCCTTTGGAGGAGCATCCTTTCCCCCAAGTGACTGCCATACAGTTGTTTGGGAATGACCCCTACATGTAGTTGTAGAAGTGGGACTCGATTGCTTTAAACCAAGCAGTTAATCAGATCTCCCAAGCCGCAATTCAAGGGCATGTTCCTACCAGTATACATGGATTCCAGGGATTACCTTCATGATAAGCTTCATTGCAGTCAGCTTGGGTCATGGTGGATAGCGCCTGAAGAAATGAAATCAGATGGTCAAATCATCCGAGCCTAATGGATAACCACCTGTTCGATTCTAGTCCTGAGAGACAACACCAACCTAGACGCTTGAGACAAGTTATAACGCAGTGAAAGGTAGAGTGTTATCCCATTCCAAAAGAAAGTTGGTATTTAGCAAATTAAGAGAATTGTCTAGCGTCACAGACACCAGATGTGTAACCAGTGTCTATGGACACCAAAACCCCTGGCTGTTAAATACCCTGTCTGCTTATATAACCCTTCTCATTGGTTAAGTTTCTGCTGTTGTGATAAAGGGCCATGATCAAAGGTGACTTATGGGGTGGTGGAGGGGAGAAGAAGAACTTATTTTGACTGACAGCTCCAGAGGGGTAAGAATCCATCACGGCAGGAGAGCATGAAAGCAAGAACGGGAAGTGTACTGAAGTGGGGCAAGTATGCAAGCTCCAAAGCCTGCCCCCAGGCTTTGTGTAGTTCCTTCAGGAAGGCATCACTGACTTCCCAAACAGCACTACCAGCTGGGGACCAAGTGAGCCAACCGGGGACACTACTCACCATCACCATCACCATCCCTATCACCATCCCCATCCCCATCACCATCCCCATCACCATCACCATCACCATCACCATTATCATCCCCATCACCATCCCCATCCCCATCACCATCACCATCACCATCACCATCCCCATCCCCATCCCCATCACCATCACCATCACCATCTCCATCCCCATCCCCATCACCATCACCATCACCATCCTCATCACCATCACCATCACCATCACCATCCTCATCACCATCACCATCACCATCACCATCACTATCACCATCACCATCACCATCCTCATCACCATCACCATCACCATCACCATCACTATCACCATCACCATCACCATCCTCATCACCATCACCATCACCATCACCATCCTCATCACCATCACCATCACCATCACCATCACTATCACCATCACCATCACCATCCTCATCACCATCACCATCACCATCCCCATCTCCATCCCCATCACCATCACCATCACCATCACCATCACCATCACCATCCCCATCCCCATCCCCATCACCATCACCATCACCATCACCATCACCATCCCCATCCCCATCTCCATCCCCATCCCCATCTCCATCCCCATCCCCATCACCATCACCATCACCATCCTCATCACCATCACCATCACCATCACCATCCTCATCACCATCACCATCACCATCACCATCACTATCACCATCACCATCCTCATCACCATCACCATCACCATCACTATCACCATCCCCATCACCATCCCCATCCCCATCACCATAACCATCCCCATCACCATCACCATCACCATCACCATCACCATCACTACCACACCCTCACAGCAAACCAGCTCAGAGTTTAGATGAAGTGCCCAGAGTCACACCAAAGATATCAAACGGTGGCACTAGAATTCTGACTCAGAAATTATTTTGTCTCTAAATCCTTTACATATTGCCCAACTTTAAACTGAGCTAACTTGACAGCAAAGCAAAACTAATAGCTGCTTTTAGGAGCAAGTCACCATGAGCAGCTGTGGTCAGTCTCAACAAATTTCAGATGCCTACTTACATTTGGATGTTGTTGTTGTTGTTGTTGTTGTTGTTGTGTTGATTGATTGATTGATTAATTGATTGATTTGTTGTGTTTTGCTTTGCAGTGTTGAGAATTAAACACAGAGCCTGTTCATACTAAGCAAGCCGATTACCACTGAGCTGTATTCCCCCCAGCCTCAGAGGCTTAAGATATTTTCTACTTAATTTCACTTAATGTAATGGTACAGGAAGAGTTGGGAGATATAGGCCATGATAACTCAACTAGGTGCAGATTATCATCAGTCCTCTGCTTAGAGGATCTACCGGAAGGAGCTAGCACCTCTCACCAGAACCCATTCTACTCTTCCTGGCTGTAGGGCTGGACTACATTTTTCAGACTTCCTTGAAGCTGGTTGGTGTTGCTAGGTAATCAAGTTCTGGCCAGTAAAATCAAAGTGGAAATGCTCTGTGCCCAAATCCGTGCAATGGGCATGCGTCCCCAGCGTTCCTCCCCTTAAGTATGAACATGATATGTTCTCACATATGGCAAAGCAATATGGCGGAAGGAACCTGGATCCTGAAAGACCATATGGTTTGGAGATTTGGCCAAGTGATCCTAACTGCTCAGAATGTCTCATGAGAAAGAATGAACTACTTTTTTCTTTAGACTATACATAGTTGAATATTTCTGTTATAGCGCATATATACTATATATAAGATAGGGGGTCTACAAATCATGGGAAAGAATTGGGCATCTGAGCTGGATGTGGTGGTGCACGCCTTTAATCCCAGCACTTGGGAAGCAGAGGCAGGTGGATTTTGGTGAGTTCGAGGCCAGCCTGGTCTACAAAGTGAGTCCAGGACAGCTAGGACTACACAGGAAAACCCTGCCTCCAAAAGCCAAAAAAACAAAAAAAAAACAAAAAAAAAAAAGAATTGGTCAGGCTGGAGAAATGGCTCAGAGGTTAAGAGCACTAACTGTGCTTCCAGAGGTCCTGAGTTTAATTCCCAGCAACCACATGGTGGCTCACAGCCATCTACAATGAGATCTGATGCCCTGTTCCGGCTTGCAGGTGTACATGCAGGCAGAGCACTGTATATATAATAAGTGAATAAATTGTTTTTTTTAAAAATTGGTCATCCCACAGATGAGCATATGGACACTAACTAAACCAAATTGTCTACAAGAAGAGGAGGAAGAGATGGCTACAGAGTCATATGTCTCTTTGTTCATATTTCTATCTTTCTGTAGGATTCTCACTACATGAATGCATAAAGCAGCTAAGGCAGGAACTAGAGCTGCAGAGACCTGACAGCATGGAGTAGACACCTGCTTCCGACGGCAGAAACAACGCACCACACAGCTTGGGAGGATTGCCTGCATTTCTCATTCTATGAGAAGAGAGTTGGGGAGAGCCAAGGCAGCCCAGAAACACAGGTCACAGAGACCAGAGATGGGAGGACTCTCCCGTCAGGGAAGAGCTTAGGAAAGTATATTTTGGTGGATGTCTCAGTGTGTATAGGCAGCTATAGCAAGTTATAACAAGATGCCACCTTATCAGAGGATGGTGACCAAATCAACAAGTAGTTATTTCTTCAGCTCTGGAGGCTTGGAAGGCCAAGTACAAGGTGCACACAGATCCCATGCACACAGAGGGCCCCACTCTGTGATTCACAGACCAGGCTTCCTTGGGTTCGAACTAAGAAAGAAAACTTGCTCATGTCTCTTTTTATAAAGCATCGATGTTATCATAAGGGCTCTAACCCAATCACAGCCCAAAAATCCTGTCTCCAAATCCCACCACATTAGAGTTTCAACGTGTGTATTTGGGGTGGCGGGAGACATGCATGAAACCACGACACTTAAGTTTCTTGAAAAAAAATAACCATGGACTAGCAAGATGGCTCAGCAAGTGAAGACTCCTGCTAACAAGCCTGGGGATCTGAGTCCAGTCCTTAGGATCCACAAGCAGCCTCAGACCTTCACACACAGTACAAGCAAATCAGCAGGTAACATGCTGGCAGACAATTATTAGAACTTAGTTTCTCCTTAAAGCTTTTTAAATTGTGTTTTAATGGCTGTATGTACCTGTATGTGGCTGTGGCTGTGTGGCTGTCTGTCTTTCTGTGTCTATGTGTGTCTATCTGTCTATGTGTGAGTGGCTCTGTGTGCGTGTGTGTGTGTGTGTGTGTGTGTGTGTGTGTGTGTGTGTGTGTATCTGAGTGTGTCTGTGTCTGTGTCTGTGCCTGTGTGTGTGTGTGTCTGTGTGTCTGTATGTGAATGCATATTACCACAGTGTGCATGTAAAGGTCAGGGGAAAACTTGTAGGTTTTCTCTTTGCATGTGGATCCTGGGCATCGAACTCAAGCTGTCAGGCTTGGCAGCAGGTTCCTTTACCATACGAGCCGTCTCTGCAGCCCCCAGAGCTTCTTTTCTATCTTTCATAGTCAAAGTAAGCCCAGAAATAACCCTTTGGTGATTGGTTTTCCTTGAGTAAATACTGAAGTTGTGTTCCCTTGAATTAGAAGGAGCTACTGAAGACAGGGGAACAGGAGAGGGCTGCCACTCGGAGGCTCAGCGTGTTCTGGGAGCAGCAGAGTGCAGTACTTTGGGGCAAGGGCTCGGAAGCCAGGCCCGCCTCCCATTGCTGTGAGACCTGGACACAGCTGGAGCTAACGCAGCCTCCTCTGCACAATCAGCGCCTGTCAGAGAGCATGTTCCTACAAGGCCGCCCGCCACATAGCAAGCACCCCAAAACGTGTTGTTAATGCTGACACCATCTTTCAGGACATAGCTTGACCCAGGGCTGGCAAGATAGCTAAGTGGATAGAAGTGCTTCTTGCTCTTTCAGGACATGGGTTCGGTTCCTACCACCCATATCAGGAAGTCTGCAATCACCTATACCTCCAGCTCCAGGGCATCCGATGCCTCTTCTGGCCCCCAAGGGTACCTGCACATGCATGGTATACACGTATACACATGGCCTACATGCACACAGACACAGACATACACACATAAATAAATAAATAAATAAATAAATAAATAAACAAACAAACAAAGCTTTTGTTAATAGAGCCAGAGAGATGTCTCTGTGGATAAGAGTGTGTACTGGTATTTCAGGAGCTTGAATTTGGTTCCCAGCACCCACATCTGGCGATCGGTAGCCATGGTCATTCCAGATCTGTCTTAGTTGGGGTTTCTGTTGCTGTGATAAAACACCATGGTCAAAAGCAACTTGGGAAGGAATTTATTTTTCGGCTTATGGTGCCACATCACACTTTATCACTGAGGGAAGTCGGGACAGGAATTTAGAGTAGGAGCCTTAGAGCAGGGTCTGCTGCAGAGGCCGTGGGGGAATGCTGCCCACTGGCTTGCTTTCCATGGCCTGCTCAGCCAGCTTTCTTATACCATCCAGGACCACCTACCCAGGGGTGGTACTCCCTACCTTAAGTTAGGGGCTTCCACACCAGTCATCAGTCAAGCAAATATCCTACAGACTTGCCTGTAGGCCAATTTTATGGAAGCATTTTCTCAATTAAGAATCCTTATTCCCAAATGACCCTCACTTGTGTCAAGTTGAGGGATCCAACTCCATCTTCGGCTTCCACTGCACCCACATACATGTGGCACACACACACACACACATACACACACACACACACAATATATATATATACATATATATATATATACACATAAATAGAAATAAAATATTTTTAAATAAAAAAATAAATATTGAGCCTGGCGGTGGTGGAACAAACCTTTAATCCCAGCACTCGGGAGGCAAAAATAGGTAGATCTCTCTGTGAGTTCAAGGACAGCCTGGTCTACAGAGTGAGTTCCAGGACATCCAGGGTTACACAAAGAAACTCAGTCTCAAAAACCAAAACAAAAAAAATTAAAATTAAAAAAAAAAAGTTGCCACCATCTTCAGTACAGAAGTTTGAAAATGTGCATCAAAACCTCTGACATGGGTACGGTAAGAAACTTCCACAGTAAAGGCACCTGTTACTGAAGCCTGGTGACCTGAGTTCAATCCTAGGACCCTCATGAATCCCCTGAAGTTAGCCTTTGATCTCCACATACATGGCACAGCATTCATGAACACACACACACACACACACACACACACACACACACACACACACACACACGAGAGGGGGGAAAGGAAGAGGGAAAAGAAGAAGAGGAGGAGGAGGAAGAGGAAGAAGAAGAAGAAGGAGAAGGAGAAGGAGAAGAAGGAGAAAAAGGAGAAGAAGGAGAAGGAGAGAAGCATTGGCCTGGCAATTTTAGACATCTAGCAGTTTGCTGATGGGGAGGAGTGTTAAGGATTTACCTTCGGAGAAACTCCTTGCAGTATTAAGTGACCATCAGCAGGGGGCGCTAAGCAGATGGCTATAGAGGACAGGCATGGTTTACGTAAGACACTGAATCGCTGAAGACCTTGCTCAAGGCGAACCTTACATTATACAAGATTAAATTTCCAGCAGGGGAGAAAGTGCAAAGCGGGAGTCACATTATTTCAAACGTAACCCATAAAACAAGCTTTAATTAATAATTTATATCCTACTATTTCAAACTGTGTAATTCAAATTTGCATTGAATGTATATTTATTATGGAGGCACACAAAAATGTATGCTATGGAAGAATAAGCAATGGCTGACAGAGACAGCCACAACAAATCAATTTCTAAAAGTGTGACCCTATTCTCATCAGATGGACTTAAAACACTGGAAAAAATACACATCAGAATTTAAAGTGTTCTATAGGGATTATTAATAACTTTTTGTTATTCCTGGTTCTTTTCCAGAGTTCCAAATGCTTCACGGGGAACATGTATTATTGTTTTACTAAGACAGAATGAAAAGAACTTTTACAGAACTGGTGTAAGACTGCTGTCAACCTAGCTTTGACAAAAACATATGCAAACACATAGTTATATAAACGAGCATTCCGCCTGTGGTGATATAAAAGACATATAACAATGTAGGAGTGGTATCTGCTGCCTGGCAGAATTGTGTGCTTAGCTTTCTCTGACACTTGGTCCCAGAAGGTTCTAGAAGGGGAATGCCCACATGGCATGGTTAGCTTGAGCTAACACAAGCAGATTACATCTCCCAGAATGCAACACAGAACACAGTAGAAGACAGACTATACTGAGTCTTTGACGTGACATGCCTCTGTGTGTGTGTGAGGGGGTGGGGGAGTGCTGACAATTTAAACAACAGGGACAAAGAGCTTTCTTGTGTAGAGCTCTTGGGATAATGTCTGTCACAGAAAAAAAAAATTCAATATGTTAGATATTTTCATGACAGGGAAAAACAGGTGTTGTAACTCACCCACAGTTACACATCAATTGCTAGGCCAAGGTTTGCCAGGTTTCCTTGAAGCCTTTGTTTCTGTGAGGTGTTTTGGTTTGGTTTGGTTTGGTTTGGTTTGGTTTGGTTTGGTTTGGTTTGGTTTGGTTTGGTTTATATCAGATTTGGAATGTTCAGTCGTGCTTTTATTTCAAGCTTATTTTCTGTCCCACCATCTTTTCTCTCCTCTTCTTCAAGGACTTCCATTATACAATATTAGGGTGCTCATGTGGGTGTTGACCTCACTTCCTTTTGTAAGTCTTTTGTCTTTCTTTGGGCTCTCCCTGGTGTCTGAGTCTTGAAGTTCACCCTTGTGTTTCTCAGTGTTCTAACCTGCTCTTTGTCTGTCTACTGTATTTTCTATATTTCATTTCACCTTTTTCACATCTCCCAGCATGCCCGCCCTTCTCTCTGCCTCCTTGAGCTCATGAAGTATATTTCTCACAACTGACTCAATGTCTTTGACTACTACACTCTCATCTGTGACAGTCCTGGGTCTGCTTCTATGGACTGAGTTTTCTCCTTTGTAGCCTGTTATTTTCTCCTTCCTTGCGTTGATGTTGCCAAGCACTGTGAATTTTCCATCACTGAGCATTAAGTCTTTTATATTCCTTCCATTGTTTTCTGACTTTGTTTTAACATGCAGTTACTTGGAAGAATTTGAGATGTAGAAGCTTGTTTTAAAGATTATGGGGCCATGTCCAGAACACACTTTAATCTAGAGCTAATTTGGCCACTGTAGAGGCACGATCACTTTCAGGATTCTGCTTAGCATCCCTTCTGTTCACAGGATACTCATTAGTTAGTTTTGTGTTGCTACAATGCAATGCGTGACATAAACAGCTTGAGTGGGGAGGACGTGTCTTGCTCATGGTTTCAGGATTAACCCATCATGGTCAGGAAGATGTGTCAGGGAAAAAAAGCCCAGATGGGGGTTACAGGAAGCAGATAAAAGAAACACAGGAGGCTCTCTGCTCCTCCCTGTTCCAGAGACAGCTGCATCTTCTCATGCAGTGCCAGCCTCATCCCTTAGACACCATGGTGAAGGTCGGGGTAAACGGATTTGGCCGTATTGGGAACCTGGTTACCAGGTCTACCTGCTTATCTGGAAAAGTGGAGATTATTGTCATCAATTACCCCTTCATTGACGTCAATTACATGGTCTACATGTTCTAGAATGACTCTACTCATGGCAACTTCAACAGCACAGTCAAGGCTGAAAACAGGAAGCTTGTCATCAATGGGAAGCCCATCACCATCTTCCGGGAGCAAGATCCCACTGACATCAAATAGGATAATGCTGATGGTGCTGAGTGTGTTGTGGAGTCTACTGGTGTCTTCACCACCATGGAAAAGGCTGGTGCCAACTTGAAGGGTGGAGCCAAAAGGGTCATCATCTCCACCCCTTCTGCCGATGCCCCCATGTTTGTGATGGGCGTGAACCATGAGAAATATAACAGTTCACTCATAATTGTCAGCAATGCTTCCTGCATCACCAACTGCTTAGCCCCACCCCCACCCCACCCCACCCCCGCCACCGCCAAGGTCACCCATGACAACTTTGGCATCGTGGAAGGACTCATGACCACAGTCCATGCCATCACTGCTACCCAGAAGACTGCAGATGGCCCCTGTGGAAAGTTGTGCCGTGATGGCCATGGGGCTGCTCAGAGCATCATCCCTGCATCCACTGGTGCTGCCAAGGCTATGGGCAAGGTCATCCCAGAGCAGAATGAGAAGCTCACTGGCACACCCTTCTGTGTTCCTACCCCCAACATGTATGTCATGGATCTGACATGGCAACTGGAAAAACCTGCAAAGTGTGATGACATCAAGAAGGTGTGCCACTAAATGGCATCCTGGGCTACACTGAGGACCAGGTTGTCTCTTGCAACTTTAACAGTGACTCCTACTCCTCCACCTTGGATGCTGGGGCCGGCATTGCTCTCGATGACAACTTTGTAAAACTCCTTTCCTGGTGTGATAATGAGAACGGCTACAGCAACAGGGTGGTGGACCTCATGGCCTACATGGCCTCCAACGAGTAAGAAGCCCTGGACCACTGACCCCAGCAAGGACACGAGAGCAAGAGAGAGGCTTCTGAGCAGTCCCTGTCCCAACTCAGCCCTGACACTGAGCATCTCCCTCACAGTCTCCATCCCAGACCCCCACAATAACAGGAGGGGCCCAGGGAAACCTACTTTCTTGAAAAGCATCAATAGAGTTCACTGAAACCCCCCCCCAAAAAAAAAAAACACAGGACAGAGGCATAAAAAGATATAGCTCCAAGAATGAGCCTCCAATGACCTGCTTATTCTACTGGATTCCATCTCCTACCTGTTAACACCTCCCACAAAAGGTGAATTTGGAATCACTGAGGTACTAAGCCGTTCATTAGGTCAGCGATGTCATGACTCGTCACAAGAACCACTCTCGTGGAGGTAGGTGCCCTGACGTGTGCTCTGTGAAACTCCTAGCCATTCCTCAACACAATCAAGTTAACCACCACAGCGATCTTTTCTTTCTGGCTGCCGAGAACACTATGCTGACCCTTTGTAACTCCGCCTAGTCCTCCTCAGTGGCCCTTTCCATCCCCTGATTGTTTCCACATATGCAATGCTCACCAACACAGCTTAAGACGGCCCTCTGAAGATCCACAATGTCCCTCCTGGTCTGCGACTCCCTCACTGCAGCTTCGCCTGGGTTCTCAACTCAAGAATGCTTCAGCTGCATTCGTGCTTTGCCTCTCCACGTCAAGGCCTGTGATGCTCGTGTGATTTTTCTGCACTATGTTTCTTCTTTGTGGAATATCTGTATTGCACATAGGCATTGCACACAATGTGCAAGCCTGCTGTCCCACACCTGTCAGCGGGTTGTCTACAGTGAGGGGATAAACCTGGCCCTTGTTCCTCTCAGGAACAGAAACTAGAGACTCTGGAGCAAGGACGTGAACCCAGGTAGTCTGGCTCTGCAGCCCTCCTATGTTCCCTTACACTCTAACCCCATAGACATCCTTCAGATCCTTCTGTTAGGTCAGCGACAGTCCCTGTGGTGAGGCCTTTGCTCTCCACCCTTAGCCTTCATCTTCACTCCCTGTCTTCCCTGTCACTCTCCCTATGTTATGGTTTGAGGACCCCTCAAAGGTCCATCATGAATGCTCCACAGGAGGTCACTGTTGGGAAGTGATAGGTCCTCCGAGATGGGACCTAATAGAAGGTCCTTAGGTCATTGAAGGCACCCCCACAGAAGGTAACTCTCCTCAATATTTTTCTTTTTAATCACTTATTTATTTTTATTTTTGTACGCATTGGTATTTTGCACACATGCATGTCTGTATGACGGTGTTGGACCCCTTGGAAGTGGAGTTACAGACAGTTGTAAGCTGCCATGTGGGTGCTGGGAATTGAACCCTGGTCCTCTGGAAGAGCAGCCAGTACTCTCAACTGCTGATCTATCACTCCAGACCCAATATTTCTTTCAAGAGGGCTGTCATAGGAGGCCAAGTATGGCCCTACACACTTTCCTTTGCCTCCTGGTATAAGATAGGACTGCTCGCTCATGTGTGAGCTCACATACGGCATGCCTCCATCTGTTGCCGTCACCAAGACCAAATCAAGAGGACTATCTTGATTCTAAACATCCAAAGCCATAAGATAAACAAACCCCATAGGAAGCCCATTCCAAGTGCTCTATTTTGGTGATGCACAGACCTGTCCATACGTGATCTGAGAACTAGGAGTTCTGAAGGCAATGAATTTGATATGCTCACTTAGCTTTTGACCTTAAAAACCACGAATCTGTTCCCGTAGCCACAGAGCCCTGAATGGTGTTTAGACAGGCTCTTGGACTAGTGATATATTCTAAATATAATTGTTACGTGCATTCCTGTCCTCCAGCCCTCCATGAGTTAGGTGGACACGAGTCAGGACATGTATGCCAGCCACAGAGTCTGCAAAGAAAGCAAAACAGAGCTCATTCCTCCAGAATAGATTAAGTTGGAGCCAGACATAGTCTTGATCAGGTCAAGACATAGTCTTGGAAGCTCAGGTCAGAAGGATGCTATGACCCAAGAGACCACAATAAGATCCCCGCAGAACATCAAGGTCCAGGGCTCCAGCAATGCACTGTCCAATATGACAGCTACTCAGTGTGTGGCCCTGGAGTACCTAGAAGCTGGTTATTCTAAAATGGGCTGTAACTGTCGGCATAAAACATACACCAGTGTTCTCAAATATTTAGTATTTTAAAATAATAGTTCTCATACTGGCGAACATTCAGTAATAGTTTAGACATACTTGATTAAATAAAACATTATTAAAATTAAGGATTTTAAGATTGGGAACATGGCTCAGTTGATAGAATGCTTGCCTAACACTAGTGCTGGAGCTCCAACACTGCAAGCATAAACGTGGTGTCGAGTTGCACATGGTAATCCCAGAAATCAAGAAGTAAGGCTGGTGGTAGAAAGGTGATGACGACACAGGAAATGACAAACAGATGTGATGTAGTCAATCTTGTTTATTTTCAATTGTACTTATCATAAGATTTATGTGTAGGTCACTGGTCTTGGGGTTTTGTTGTTGCTGCCATTTTTATGAGCCAGCTGGTTGGTCGGTTTGGGTTTGGTTTATTGAGACAAGTTGTCACATAGTCCAGACTGGCCTTGAACTCCCGGTGTAGTTGAGGATGACCTTGAGTCACAACCCTCTTGCCTCTGCCTCCCCAGCGCTGGGATCACAGGTCTGTGTCACCATGCCTGGCTCCTCTTGGAAGTCTTTAAGTGAACATTACTGTTGACTGCAGTCACTGAGATGTGTGGTGATCACCAGAGCATATTCATTGGGCCCGAATATTATGTATATCTGTTGATTAATAGCTCCCTGCTCCCTTCTGCCTCAGTCCCTAGCAACCACCACTCTGCACTTCGGTTCCACAGATTTGACTATTTTAGGTGCGCCCATGAGCAGGATCAAGCTAGTTACTCTGCCACCCTCCCTGCTCCCCACTCCTATCCCCCAGGCAACTAAACATTAGTCACCCTCCATTTGCCTGAGGGAGAGAGTTGTCACCATAGAACCAGCAAAGATGAATGGAAGAAGCAAACCCTCTGTTTTTTAAGATCAAAAATCTAAAGAAAAACTCATAATCCAAGGAAAACCACTGTAAAGTTTGTGCTTCTGTGCTTTCAAGAAGGGGCGCTGGGACAGAACATGCAGATGGCCTGAGGACCAGGCCAGTGTCTAGCCAAGCCTACATCCCTCTGGAGCCCTTAGAAGTTCCCATATGGGGCTGGAGAGATGGCTCAGCGGTTAAGAGCACTGACTGCTCTTCCAGAGGTCCTGAGTTCAATTCCCAGCAACCACATGGTGACTCACAACTATCTGTAATGAGATCTGGTGTCCTCTTCTGCCCTGCAAGTGTACATGCAGGCAGAGCACTGTATACGTACATAGTAAATAAATATTAAAAAAAAAAAAAAAGAAGTTCCCATATGTTGGAAACTTATGGTCAAGCCTAGAGCCAAGTGACACAGATTGAATCCCTATCATTACCACCTATCAGTCATGTGACATTAAACCAATGACATGGACTATAGTAGCCTCAGTGTCTTCTATGAGATGGGGCTTCCAGGAGAGTTGACTTATGTATGAAATCTGAGCAATGACAGAGTTCTAGCAAATGTGAGGTGTTTGCTCCTATGCCTGAGTGGGCCTGGGGAGCATCAAGGCTGAGAGAACACAGGATGGGTCAGGACAGCAGTAGCTGCCATGTCCAGTATATACACACGAGCCGTCACTTCAGCTCTGTCTGATTTGCCTTCACCTTTCAAGTAGCCAGAACAGAGAACGCTCTCAATGGATGCCCTGCATTCCCAGGGGAAGGGGACCAGATGGTCCCTCTGCTCCAAGGTGGCGAAGAACCCTTTGGAATTATCCTTGCTCCCTGACACCAGCAATAGCCACCAATTGCTCATCTAAAGGCCTTAAAAATTGGCAAAGACACCAGGTGGTGGTGGTGGTGGTGCATGTCTTTAACCCCAGCACTCCGGAGGCAGAGGCAGGTGGATCGCTGTGAGTTCGAGGCCAGCCTGATCTACAAAGCTAGTCCAGGACAGCCAAGACTACACAGAGAAATCTTGTCTCGAAAAACCAAAATAATTATTACATTATTATTATTATTATTATTATTATTATTATTATTATAAATTGGCAAAGACAGCTGAACTTTATATTCAACTTTGTGTCTGTTTTTTTGCTGTCATTATTTTGAGACAGGGTTTCCTGTTATGCAAGCTGTCCTCAAACTCACTAAATAGGCCTTGAACTTCTGATGCCCCTGACTCTGACCCCCCAGGTGCTGAGATTTATAGACATGGCCCAGCAGTTCCCATCTGGGTTTCGATGCGTGCTTTTGTGTTTAGGATCTAAGGTCTTCAGGGTGGTTAATGGTAGGAGTCACTCGCCTAGATTGACGGATGCTTCAAGATCTAGTAAAATATTGATTGTTTCTGGGTGTGTGTGTGTGTGTGTGCGTGTGTGTGTGTGTGTGTGTGTGTGTGTGTGTGCGTGTGTGTGTGTGTGTGTGTGTGTGAAGGTGTTTCCAGGGAAGATTGGCATATGAGAAAGAGCTGCCTTCAAGTGAGCTGTCACCATCCAATCAGCTTTGAGATAGGAAGGGACAGAGTAGCAGCGTGAGTTTCTGCTGTCCCTACCTCATGCTTAGATTCGTTAGAGTTTTACTCTGAAGACTTACACTGATAGCCCTTGTTCAAGGAGTTCTCAGGACTGCCACATGTGACTGAGGGCTGCATCATCAGCCTCCCTCCTTCTGATTCTGAGGTGCGCCGTCGTCTTTTTTTTTTTTTTTTTTTTTAAGACAGGGTTTCTCTGTATAACAGAGCTCTGGCTGTCCTGGACTCACTTTGTAGACCAGGCTAGCCTCGATCTGCCTGCCTCTGCCTCCCAAGTGCTGGGATTAAAGGTTTGCGCCACCACGCCCGCCCGGCTGTGAGTAGCTTCTTAAAAGAAGGCAGGGTGCCAGCACTCAGCTCTGTGACTGTGTGAACAAATACCCCCACAGAGCAACCACCCTTGGAAGGCCCCTGTGTAGTAAACCCAGAACCCCCTTCCAAGCCAGCACACCTGCTCCCCCAGCTGCGGGCAGAACTGTTGAAGTCCTTGGGCTATCACCCCTTGCCTTAGACTATGACCTTATTTGGAGGCAGAAATAGAGATAATTATTACAAACCGGATCACTGGGAGTCTGCTCCAGAGTGACCACTGTCCTTATAAAAAAAAGGGGAAATTTTTAAAATAGATGCATTATGACGATGAAGGCAGAGATCAGAAATGCCAAAGATTCCCACAAATCACCAGGAGGCAAGAAAGGGTGTGAGACAGGTCCCTCACAGAGCCTCAGAAAAAGCCTGGGCCACAGACCTTCAGCCTGGCGACTAAAGAGGATAAGTCTCACAGCTGAGCATGGTGCGCATGCCTTTAATCCCAGCGCTCAGAGGCAGAGGCAGGCCTCTACAGAGTGAGCCCAGGACAGCCAGGGGTACACAGAGAAAACCTGCCTCAAAAAACAAGCAAATCAGAGAAAGAAAAAGTGTCCTCTTTCCTCCCTCCCCTCCCCTCCTCTCCCCTTCCCCTCCCCTCTTCTTCCCTTCTCTCCTTTCTTCTCTCCCCTCCTCCCTGTCTTCTTCCTCTTTCTCCCTCCTTTATTTCCTTCCTTCTGACCTTATTTCCTTGTTGTTTGTTTGTTTGTTTGTTTTGTTTTTTAAGATCCTCTCTATGTTAGCCCAAACTGGCCTCAAACCTCATGATCTTCCTGCCTCAGACTCCTGAATGTTGAGATTATTGATATATGTCGTCATGCTCAGCTCAAAACTGTCTCCGTTACGAGTTAATACACTGCCTTTGGCAGATTCCGAAGTCCCCACAGCCCCTAGCACCAGGCTGTAAGCGGAGGCTTCACAGCAGAGCACCAGCCACAGGGCCCTGAAGATGGGACTCAGTCCTCCTCAACACCAATTGGCTTCCGGTTCTGTTTCACCTGGGGAACCGGAACCCAGCCCAGGTCAAGAGGTCAAGTCGAGTGTGAAGAGGAATTTGCATTTCCTGTGCCCCTGAGGGCAAAAGATTTTCCTCCTCTCTGTTGGATCCAAAACAGTCAGAGACTGAACTAAACTTGTGAGTGGCTAAGGCCTGAGAAGGCCGGCTCACTTAGAGAGAGAGGAAGGGGCTGCTGAGCCTACCTATGGATTCAGACCCGGCGGCTCACCACCATCAAGAACATAAGGAGGGGGCGCCCCCACCTGGTCAAGATAGGATTAGGCCAACTCGGCTGATTTTCCCCCTTGGAGCAGAAACATGGTCCAACATTGGGTTTCTGCTTCCAGTTTTCACATCTGCATACTCTTATACATACTTTGAGAGTACTGCAGAGATTGGAAAGTAAATCTGAGTCCGGAGAGGGCCTGGAAGCACTGCCAAGCCACGCCCACCAGTTCAAAGAGAGACTGGTCCTAGCGATGGACCAAGATGGTCTCTCTCATCTCCCCAGGGATGTGAGCCAAACCTCCTGTGAGCAACTACAGCAATTATCGTGAGAGGAGAAACAGTATGGGGGGACTCTTGTTTCCTTCACTCTCGGTTTCTGGGTTCCTTTCCTAGGTACCTCTCTGGAGTCTAGGTTGGAAGATAAACAAGGATGTTGTGACAATAGATGGGAGCACTTCACAGTTTATGGAAAAGTTAAAACCATGTCTACATTAATAGAGAGAAAAGATACCTTGAAAAGGGATCTACCTGCTGGGCGTGGTGGCGCACGCCTTTAATCCCAGCACTCAGGAGGCAGAGGCAGGCAGATCACTCTGAGTTCAAGGCCAGCCTGGTCTACAAAGCGAGTGTAGGACAGCCAAGGCTACACAGAGAGACCCTGTCTTGAAAAACCAAAAGAAGAAGAGGAGGAAGAGGAGGGGGAGGAGGAGGAGGAAGAAAGAAAGAAAGAAAAGATATATCTACCTCCAGACTCATTTAGCTGATGCAAATGAGAAGGGAAATGAAACCCAAAGGTGGGCTGGACCCAAACACATAGAAAGCATGTGTTCCTGGTGGCACTGGAGTGTGCACATGTGTGTTTGTGGGCAGGGGAGCTTTACAAACTGGGATCTGGGGAGCGAAGCCAGTTGGCAGAGTGCTGGCCTAGCATGTAAGAGGGTACTACATTCAACCCCACCACTCTCGGGATGGGGGTAAAAGGATCAGAAGTCTAAAGTCATCTTTAGCCACATAGTGAGTTAGAGGCCATCCTTTTTATACGAGACACTTACCTCAAAAAGTATATAAGGCGCTGGAGAGATGGCTATGTGGTTAAGAGCAAGAACTGTTCTTCCAGAAGGCCAGAGTTCAATTCCCAGCACCCACATGATACTCACAATGATCTGTAACTACAGTTCCAGAGGGATCAGAGGCCTGCACATTCTATAATCACACACATATACCATACACAGACATACATATACCGTACACAGACACACATACATACACATAATTTAAAATAATAATATTTGTTTTGTTTTGTTTGAGACAGGATCTAACTGCCCTGGCTATCCTGGAACTCACTATGTAGACCAGGATGGTCTCAAATCCACAAAGATCCAACACCTACCTCTGCCTCTGCTTCCTTAGTGCTGGGATTAAAGATGTGTGCCACCATGACTGGTTGTAGTTTTTTATTTTTTTAAAAACAAACAGAGACAGTAAGATGACTCCGTGGGTAAAGGTGTTTGCTACCAAACCTAGGAGTCTAAGGTCAGTTCCTGGGACCACAGTGGAAGGAAAGAACTGACTCATGCAAGCTGTCCCCTAACCTTTGTATACACACACACACACACACACACACACACACACACACACCTCTATTTAGTTAGTTACTTAGCTAGCTAGCTAGCTAGCTAGTTAGATAGTCAACTAAACACAAGACATACAGACATATAACGTGCAAGCAGGAGTTTTGATCTATGGACATGACCTTCAGTCTGCAGAACCGGAGAGAACACAGCTGACCACATTAAGCCCTTTTTCCCATACAGACAAGCATAAAATGCACGGGAAATGACCAAGTGTTACAGCCAACTGGCAATGCAGCAGCCAAGGCTCAACTCTGTGACTACCCATTGATTTCACCCAGGCCTTGAAACTCCACAATGGCCCCCATACATCTCCTTATAGTCTCTGGCACAGTGTTTGAGGAAAGATGGAAAACAGAAAGGAAGGGCAAGAGTGAAAGGGGAGGGAGGGGAGGGGAAGGGAGAGGAGGAGAGGGGAAGGGACACAGGGGGAATGTGCCCCCTCAAAAGTTCTTATGTTGAAAACTTAATCCTCAAAATCATATATTAATGGTGTCTAGGAGTGAGGGCTTGGGGAAGTGACTAGGGTCAGGTAAGGATGGGGATGGGGATGGGTGGTGGTACCAGTAGCTTTATAAAATAAAATAAATTAAATTAATTAATTTAAAAAGGAGAAATTTGGGCTCTGTCTCACTATATCATGGATGTCTCAGCCAATGTCAGTGCCTCACTCTTGGACTCCCCAGACCCTAGGACCATGAGCTAAATAAACCTTCATTTTTTATAAAGTACCTTGTCTCAGGCACTTTGCATTAGCAACAGCAAATAGACAAAGATACACTTTCCCTAGGCATAGAGAAAGGGGACTCTTAGACTTTGAAGGGCAGTCTGTGCAGTGTGTCAGCCCCCAAGAGATGTTTCTTATGCAGCCACTGTGATCCAGAACCGTTCTAAGCAGTAGAAGCAGAAGAGTAAAGGAGGAAACTCCAGCTGGACTCACACATTCCAGAGGTGCTAGAGGTTACAGTGTAGCCTAGGAGGAAATTTCTAGACTTTCCAAAGGGAAAAAACTAAGGCTGGGCAAAGTGAGCGTGTGCCGGGCCAAAGGACTGGGGAAACAGCAGCACAGGGATTTGACTTGGGTCCGTCTGACCTCCGCAAAGAGCCACAGGGATGAGGGGTGGAATGCTGTCGTTCGCCCAATAAACCCCGAAGAGTCATCCCCATTTGGACATGATGGCTCACACCTGGAACCCCAGCACTAGGCCAACGAGAGAGACCATGAGTTCTAGGTCAACCTGGGTCTTGGAGCAAGTTCCAAAGGGTGATGGGATTCATCCTAAAGACCAAAATCCCAGCTCCTGGAGAGACCTTTGGGGTGGGGGGGGTGGGGGGCAGGACTTGGAGCCTTTATTTAGTGTCTCTCAGATCCCAAGTGTAAATCAGTGCAGCCTTGTAAGAACCCCCACCTAGGCTAACCACAAGTACACTGTGGTAGATGGTCCTACTAGCTTCCCCTCCGCACAACTAAATGAAAAGCAACTACCCCTTGGAGAGCTCCAGGGAACATCAGCCAATGTGTGTAAAGTTCTTAAAGGTTCCCAAAACACAGCTATCACCAGAGACTGTCCTTGCTTCCTCTACAGAAAGGGAAAGCAGAAGTGAGAGTGATGATTAGGTTATGCTGATTTTCAATTAAATAATTCGATGCATACACCCTCAGGCGGCTTTCCGTTTTCCTAAGCAAGAGATAAAATCTGAATGGGGACAGAAGTGTCCTGGGGAGGTGGATTTGACATCCTGAGTCCATTTGTGATCTCTGCTTGCCTGCTTAGGAAAGCACACCAGAGATTAACGTGAGTCGAATTTTGGGGTTAGCCTGACCTCTAGTGGTCAAACAAAAAAAACAGTGGGAGAAATTAATAGCTGCTCAAGAGTAAGTAAACGGATACTGTTTCTCTGGTGGGTGGTTTTTTGAGTTAACTAGGTATTGAGAATTGCTAACCCACAGTGGAGCTAAGCACCATGACCCGCTTATGTTTTGAGCGGTAGAGTTGAGGTTTCATGCCAAGCCTGCTTGATTTTAGAGGTCACTTGTTTAGAGGTCACAGCCTGCCTTCAGGAAACCATTATGTTATATTCAGAGAGGAGTCCAAGTTTATAAAAAGCCTCCACAAGTATGCTTGGAACAACAGAAACAGGTTATAACAGTTTTTTTTTCAAACCTGGAAACCGCTGTTTGAAGGGCCTGGTGTGGTGCATTTGGCCATGTAGCCAATGTGTGTTTGTCAGGCAGTCTGGAAGACCTTAAAGATGATTGAGTTCGTATGTGCATTTCCACCTTCTGTTTCCCATTATAGTGATCTTTTCACATGGACACTAGAAATGCCAGCTTGTTTTAGGATGGCTGGTCTTCCTATCTGCTATATAACTCAGCAAAGCCCAGGAGGCCGAGGCTTTATTCATTGTACCCTACAACAGAGCTTTGCTGATGGCTAAGACCACATCCGCCCAGCACTAACCTGGATGCAGGCAGTGTCCAGCTTACAACAGTCACCTTCTGATTGCCGGATATCAGGATGGATGATGCCAAAATGATCCACACTCAACAGAAACTGCATTTGAGATTTTTGGACTTGGACTTTTCCAAGGATAACAGAGTATACAGCATGATGCTTGGTCCTGATGCTGTGCAGAAGCAGCAAGCCTCATCTGCCATCAGCTCCATGCATCTGAGGATAATAACCAATGCCCAACAGTATAGTGAGCTGCTGAGTGATGGCGTCCAACATCTGAGTACCTCAGATGCATTTTCAACTAAGGGCAGGTTTATTGGCATAACCCCCCTGATGGGATGCTGGTCAGAGAGAAGGCATGAAAGGGTAGCCATCTACTTCCCAGGCACCATTTGAGACATGTGAATACCAATGTTTTCTAAGACAAATGGCACGATGGATGATCGGTAACAAGTAGACAACAGTGTACAAATTGTACAGTCAGTAAGTCCCTTTACAAGGCGCTGCTTATGTAAAAAAAAAGAAAAATATATCCCTTTACAGTTGGTGCCTCCTGAGTCTGGACCAAGTGAGGAAGGAAAGGCCTTGTAGCAAAACCTCTCCAGCACTAAAGAGAAAACCCTGGGGAATAGAGAGACGGCTGAGCCATTAAGAGCACTTTCAGAGGACTAGGGTTCGATTCCCAGCACCCACCTCAGAGCATCCAATGATCCATAACTCCAGTTCCAAGGGATCTGATGCCCTCTTCTGGCCTTCTCAGGCACTGCACACACTCAGTGCTCAGCTATAGAGGCAGCAAAATACCCAAGCACACTGAATCAGAATAAAAATACGTCTTTTTTTTTTTTTTTTTAAGGAGAGAGGAAATCCTGTTTTACAACTTTTTAAAAGGCCAGCCTAATGTTAAAAGGTGAAAAGAAATACAACACACTGGAGGCTGAGTTGAGAAACAGGCAGAGTGGCTGCTCCCTTAATCAGCTACATACTTTGTACGCCCCAGGGCTCTACCCTAAAGGCAGCTGCCTACAGACAGTCACCGCTGAGCATGCTAGAGTAGGCAGGTGGATTAAGTACTTTAGCAAAGTGCCTAACAGAAGCTGCGTGCCTTTCTTTTGGTTCAGGCCAAGGACTACTTACCCTGTAGCAATTACAACTTGCTCTCATCTGGATGGATCAGGAAACAGAGGGCAGCCCGAAGCAGAGCTAGCCCGTACACCTGAAGGCCCACCAAGCGACCCACAACTGCTGAGACCTGCCCAGGCTTTTGGGATGGACCTGACTGGGGCAACGGGGAAATAAAAAAGTGGCGGACACATCCACGGAAATGATGGGGTGGGTGTGCCGTGCAGTCTGATGGAAACAGACCGGCAGCCCAGAAACCCCGCCCACTTGTTCTACGCAGTGGAACACGGAAGGGGGTTAGCTGATCTAGGGGGTGGGGATTCGGTAGAGCAGTCTCAAGTTGCTCTCACCCGGAAGAAAGCTGGCCTCGCCTTTTCTTTACACACCGTCTACATCTGTACTCTAACTAAAGGAAGGATCCTTGACATGGCTGTGAACATGTCATTGACACAAACTCACTCAAGCGCTTCAGCCATTCTCCACACGTAACCCCTTAGCAGGATGAAATGTGCCACCATGAGGGGACCAAATGTTCAGACCAAATGCAGGCAGCTTTCAAGCCGCTACCGCGCAAGAACTCCAAACTCCTTCCAACTCGTTTCCAAGCACTGACTTCCTACAGTTACATTTGAAATGGCCCAGCACCGGTCTCTCAGTGAGCGATGAGGCTCCCCAAGCCGGCCATAACTACTGCAAGGCTAAAGACGAATCAATGGCAGAGGCTTTAAACTGGCCACAAAGATAAAAGGCAAACGGAAGACAGTAAACGCAGTTAGCTAGTGTTCCCAGACCAAGGCTAAGAACACAAAAAGATAAATGCATGGTATTCAACGGTGCTATTCCTGCCTGGCCACAGAGGGAAAAGGTACACTGATGAGCGTAAAAGAAATTGAATTTGTTATTATTTCTTTCTATCTGAGATTCATCCTGCATTCTTGCACACATTGAGCAACTCTCAGCTGGCAGCAGGCTAAATCAAATGATATTGAGTTTAAATATTTCCTGTTTGTTGGCCAGATAAGGGTAAAGCCTTGAGCTTTTGTGCATGTGACTCCAGGGGAAAAGGGGGGGACAATTGTGTGCCCCTTTCAGTCCTCCTTAGGGGTTCCATTTGTTCCATGTTTGCCCACCCTGTTCTTTAAGTTTGTCTGTCTGTCTGTCTGTCTGTCTGTCTGTTTTGAGGCAGGGTCCCCAGTAGCTCAGGGTGGCCTTGAACTTGTTATGTAATTGAAGATGACTTTGACCTCCTGATTCTCCCTCCTCCACATCCCTAGCTTGACACTAGGATTCCAGGCGGACCACCATGTTGAACCTTTAACTTTAACTTTATTCAAAGTGTACCTTTCTGTTTCCTCTCCTCTATCTCTTTCCCTCTAGCATCTTCATCCTAGATGCTAGTTTTATGCGGGATAGTCTCTAATTTCAGGAAATTATCTTTGCATTCCTTTTTTTTTTTGGTTTTTTTTTTTTTTTTTTTTGAGACAAGGTCTCTCTGTGTAGCCTTGGCTGTCCTGGACTCACTCTGTAGACCAGGCTGGCCTAGAACTCCCAGTGATCTGCCTGCTTCTGCCTTCCAAAGACTGGGATTAAAGGCGTGCGCCACCACCACCTGGCTTCCTTTTTTTTTTTTTTTTTTTTTTTAATCCAAGTTATTTATTGATGTGACCAAGAACCTGTAAAGGGAATTCTGGGCCCTAACAACTCACAACCATCAGCTTTTCATTTTCATTTTGAGACCAAGCCTAGGCCAAGTTGTCTAGGTTGGCCTTGAAGTCAATTTGGAGCCCAGGAAGACCTTGAATTTGTGATACTATTGCCTCGGCCTCTGGAAAAGGTGATTATATGAAATCTAGTAGCTGGGATTGCAGGTCTACACCACCAGGCCAGGCCTCAGATCCCACATCAGCCACTCTGCTGTGCCCCTTACCCCTGACGTCTGGGCCCGGAGCTCTCTCTATACACTTCATGCATCTCTGTAGCTACCGCTGTTGATGGAGAGTTTAGTTTCCGAGACGAAAACACAGGTGCAAACAGTTCACTTGCGAAGTGACCCCAAAAGGCACTAGGAGAGCAACAGGAGGTGTGGGGTGGCTTAATGCTGCCTTCGACAGACACCAGAGCCTGGGGCACTACAGCAACAGAAATGTTCTCACAGTTCTGGGACCTGGGAGTACAAGATCAAAGAGTAGGCCTGGGTTTCTCCCAATGCCTCTTTTCTTGGCCTGTGACAGAGACTCCCTTCTGCCCTTCCATGGCCATCCCCCTGTGTCGCAGTCTCTTCTTATGAGGAAAGCAGTCCAGCTAGCTCAGGACACACCCTAATAGACTTATTTTTTAATTTAATCACATCTTCGGAACCCCTATTTCCAAATGCAGCTGCCTTCTGAAGTATTAGATTTTTGACATGTGGGCTTCATGGTACCCAATTTAGTCCATAAGAGGAAGTGGGAAGAGGTGTGGGAGGAGGGGTGGGAGGAGGGGTGGGAGGAGGGGTGGGAAGAGGTGTGGGAGGAAGGGTGGGAGGAAGGGGTGGGAGGAGGGGTGGGAGGAGGGGTGGGAGGAAGGGTGGGAGGAGGGGTGGGAAGAGGTGTGGGAGGAGGGGTGGGAGGAAGGGTGGGAGGAGGGGTGGGAGGAAGGGTGGGAGGAAGGGTGGGAGGAGGGGTGGGAGGAAGGGTGGGAGGAGGGGTGGGAAGAGGTGTGGGAGGAAGGGTGGGAGGAAGGGGTGGGAGGAGGGGTGGGAGGAGGGGTGGGAGGAGGGTGGGAGGAAGGGTGGGAGGAGGGGTGCGAAGAAGGGTGGGAGGAGGGGTGGGAGGAAGGGTGGAAGGAGGGGTGGGAAGAGGTGTGGGAGGAAGGGTGGGAGGAAGGGGTGGGAGGAGGGGTGGGAGGAGGGGTGGGAGGAGGGGTGGGAGGAGGGTGGGAGGAAGGGTGGGAGGAGGGGTGCAAAGAAGGGTGGGAGGAAGGGTGGGAGGAGGGGTGGGAGGAGGGGTGGGAGGAGGGTGGGAGGAAGGGTGGGAGGAGGGGTGCGAAGAGGGGTGGGAGGAAGGGTGGGAGGAGGGGTGGGAGGAGGGGTGGGAGGAGGGTGGGAGGAAGGGTGGGAGGAGGGGTGCGAAGAAGGGTGGGAGGAGGGGTGGGAGGAGGGGTGGGAGGAGGGGTGGGAGGAGGGTGGGAGGAGGGGTGGGAGGAGGGGTGCGAAGAAGGGTGGGAGGAGGGGTGGGAGGAGGGGTGGGAGGAGGGGTGGGAGGAGGGTGGGAGGAAGGGTGGGAGGAAGGGTGGGAGGAGGGGTGGGAGGAGGGGTGCGAAGAAGGGTGGGAGGAGGGGTGGGAGGAGGGGTGGGAGGAGGGGTGGGAAGAGGTGTGGGAGGAGGGTGGGAGGAGGGGTGGGAGGAGGGGTGGGAGGAGGGGTGGGAAGAGGTATGGGAGGAGGGGTGGGAGGAGGGGTGGGAAGAGGTGTGGGAGGAAGGGTGGGAGGAGGGGTGGGAGGAAGGGTGGGAGGAGGGATGCGAAGAGGGGTGGGAGGAAGGGTGGGAGGAGGGGTGGGAGGAAAGGTGGGAGGAGGGGGTGGGAGGAAGGGTGGGAGGAGGGGTGGGAGGAAGGGTGGGAGGAGGGGTGGGAGGAAGGGTGGGGGAGGGGTGGGAGGAGGGGTGCGAAGAAGGGTGGGAGGAGGGGTGGGAGGAGGGGTGGGAGGAGGGGTGCGAGGAGGAGGAGGAGGAGAAGGAGGAGGAGTGCGCAGGGGACTGCTGTGAGTCACTGAGTGTCACCCCACTGGGAGATCCGGAGGCCATTTGAAAGCCTCTGTCTTCCTACATCCTGAAGAGTGGAGGGTGGGGGTGGGGGGTTCATCTTTCACGCCCATCCGTGTTGCCAGTGGCTGCCCCAGCCACTTCTGTCAGTCTAAGAGAACGTGTCTCATTCAAAAGATGAAGGCACCGGCCACCCGCTCCCCCTGTATCTGATTCTCATGGTTCCTGGCTCCAGCCCAACTGTTAATTGTTTTCCACAGCCGATCTCAAACTGATCTACGGCTACCAATTGTCTGTGGCAATGAGTGACAAGTCAAGTCAGAGCCTGCCTTTGGCTTTCTTGTTCATCAGCCCCCCACCACCGTGGTAGGAGGAACCCCACTGTAAACACCTGCTGGCTCAGCCTTTCAACAGTCAGGACTCTGGATGCAAGTAGCAGACACTCAATACAAGTTAGCTTAAAAATAAAAGGAAGGCTATTCCCAGCTTTGAGTGACTGTATTTGAACTATGTACTTTGGAGGTCTATCAGATAGATACATACATACATACATACATGCATGCATACATACATGGATACATAAATAGATACATACATACATACATACATACATGGATACATAGATATATACATACATACATACATACATGGATAGATAGATAGATAGATAGATAGACAGACAGAAGATAGAAATTTATCTTCCAGAGGCTGGGGCTATAGTGCTGTTGATTGAGTGTTTATCTGGAGTGCACAAAACCCTGGATTCAATCCTTATCACAGCATAAACCAGGCATGGCAGCACACGGCTGTAATCAGTCTTGGCATCTAGGAGGCAGTGGCAGGAGGAGCAATAGTAAGAGGCCACCGTAGGCCCCCTAGCTCCATCATGCTGCTGTGCAAACACCACAGCAAAGCGCCCTTTGAGGAAAAGGTTTATTTCAGCTTACACATCCGGTCACCGCCCACCGTCACTGAGTGAAGTAGAAACAGAAAGTGAAACAGACGTAGAAGAAGCCTGCTTACTAGCGCGTTCTCAGCCTGGTTTCTTATTCAGCCCAGGCCCCACCTGCCCATCAACCACCAAGCCAAGGCTTCCTCCCAGAGACATGGCCACAGGCCAAGCTGATCCAGGCAGCTCTTCAGTTGAGGTCCCCGCCTCCCAGATGATCCTAGGTTGCATCAAGTTGATAATAAGAACTACCCAGGCACACCCAGCTACTTTGTAAGTTTGAGACCAACCTGGGCTACGTGAGACCCTATTTCAGAATTAAAAATAGGAAGAGGGGAATGAAATGTGTCCTCCTAGACCTTACAGCTTTAAGTCTCTGTATCTCATGCTAGGCAGTTTCTACTGCTGAACTGCTATCTCCAATGTCCCCGAGTCCCCATCTTGAGGAATTGGGAGAAGGGTTTCACTAAGGTGCCCTGACTGGTGACTGGCCTTGAACTCAGTCTGTAACATGATCAGTCCTTGAACTTGCTTCGTGCGGTCTCTGGAGTAGCTTGGATAATAGACCTGAACTAGCAGGCCCAGCTCTCTTGGCCTCTCTAGAAGGAAGTCTCATGCTACAAAGCAACACAGGTGACCATGCTCACTTCCAGTGGTGCCTCTATCAGTTAGGATGCTTTTAGAGACTGGTAACTAAAAACATAGCTCAACAGAAGCAGAGGTGGAGATGCGCTGTGCTTCCATCTCCGTTGCCTCTCCAAGCCAAGCTCAACCACCCTGCCACCTTGTTCTTCCCAGCATTGACGCGGCCTTCAGTGTGGCACTTAAGTACACCAAACAGCATTTCCAGAAGCCCCTGGTAAAACTTTCTTTGTGACTTCTTGGCTAAAACTGGTGTAGACTCATCCATCTTGGAGCCAAGGGGAGTAAGTTACTGTAGGTTGTTACGATGGACTTGGAATGGTACTCCAGGTGACACGAATGTTAGGTCCACAGGAAACGTGTCTTTCAGAGTCTTCCCATTGCAACCCACAGTGAGCAATGTCCTATATGCAGGCGTGCCGGAGAATGCTAGCAGTCCCAGAGCTTAGCAGGCTGAGGCAGGAGGATCATGAAATCAGGGCCACTGTTAGCAACACAGCTGCATATGGCAAAATGTTTTCTATACTAAAAGGAAGAAAAGAAATGCAATTTCTCTTGTGGTGCTGTGTGCTTTCATAGATATTGAATAGTAATTCATATAGAAGGAATAGATTAATATGTAGTCATGTATCAGATAATGGCAGGCATATGAGACAGGTAAGGAGCACCATAAGAAAATTAAAAGTTACCAGCGAAGAGTGTGCTGTGTATTTTCTTCCATCTCTTCCTTTGTGTCTCAAGGGATTTACCATTAAATACCAGAGTTGATCGTAAGACCCCAATGTTTGCCGAGCAGAAGCCTCTTGTGGCTAGACACTAGCGGGAACCAAGGTGACCACACAGTTGACTGCTAGTAAATCCCAGATCCCTCGATGCTAACGTGTAAACTGTACAAGCAAGGCGATGGCTCACAGTGTAAAAGCACCTGTCACATGGCCCTGACAAGCAGGGTTTCATCCCCAGTTCAAAGAAGAAAGACCCAATTCATGAAAGTTGCTCTCTGAATCCTATATGCACAATGGCATGTGTGTGCCCATGCATGTATACACACATGCACACTGTCATTATTATCAAATGAAACTTTTTTAAAGGAGTAAGCAAAAACAATGGCAACTGTTCAAAAGACTTATTTTTGTTTAGTTGGTGGTGGTGGTGGTGGTGGTGGTGGTAGTGGTGGTGGTGTGTGTGTGTGTGTGTGTGTGTGTGTGTGTGTGTATTACATATGTTTGGGTAGTTGGGGAGGCCAGAAGGCGTTGATTCCCTGGAGCTAGAGTTACAGATGTGAGCTTCCTGGTGTGAGTACTGGGAACAAAACTCTGGTCCTCTGGAAGAGCAGCGCATGCGCTTCCCCCTTGGCCATCTCTCCTGCCCGAGAAGTCCTTTTGGAATGGATCAGTTTCCTCTGGTCACCAGCAGCTCTTAGCTGACTTCACCCCAGCTCACTAGTTTGGGAGTCCTGCAGCTGCGTGAGATAGTTCCCAAAACCTCAACATGTAGGTTGTGATGGCCAATATCTAGATTTAACACAAAGAGGCCATTTTTGCTGAACACTTGAATTTTCCCTTGGAAGATGACCAAAATGGTACAGAGAAGCTTGGCTTTTTTTTTTTTTTTTTTTTTTGATATTGCATTTGCCCTCTTTGCTGCCCTTTTAATCTTTGGCTACAAATCTACTACCCAATTCTATGTAGAGATATATTTATTAATCAATATATTTATTAATTTAAGTTACTTACTTACTCACTAATTCACTTATTTGTCTCATGCATACCAGGCTGCCCTGGAACCTGAGCTGAGGATGGATCTTGAACACCTGATCTGCAGGAGGCACGGAGGTCCTTGTGCTCACACAGGGAGGCACGGAGGTCCTTGTGCTCACACAGGGAGGCACGGAGGTCCTTGTGCTCACACAGGGAGGCACGGAGGTCCTGTGCTCACACAGGGAGGCACGGAGGTCCTTGTGCTCACACAGGGAGGCACGGAGGTCCTTGTGCTCACACAGGGAGGCACGGAGGTCCTGTGCTCACACATAAGCCCTAGGGGAACCTGGAATGTTAAGCACACAGGGTTGTTCCTTCACGGGAAGGAATGCAGTGACTGTTACCAGCCTAGAAGGACCTGCTTTCTAGCCTGGGGTGCTTTGCACTAGGTGTGTGGCCAGCGACTTCTCCAACACCTGATCCCTCTTCCAGGCCCTTACCATAAATGATCTGCATTTAGCCTGCTTTGTCCCTCGTGGAGATTTATGTGTGCCTTGTTGTGATGCCTTGTTGCGAACACGGGACTGAGTGAATTGCCACTGGCATAGTTTTCACAAATTGTGTTGTGCTGAAGTATGCCATACAGAGTCAGACTCCCAAAGTTTGAACCAACACTGGCTACTAAGTCATGCTAACTGCCTTCTGCCCCCTCAGCTCTTCACTCGGATAGCACAACTGGTTTATGCTGTGATGGGAACGGAAGCCCCCAGGCTTCACGCATGCTCAACAAGCGCTCTGACAACCAGCCCATGTGCCCAGTGTGTTAATCATTTTTAAACATGTTCTGTCCAAGACCGTACTACAGCGTAAACACGGTCTACTGCCGGTTGGAGCTGGTCTGTGTTTCTTCTATCCCACCCTCTGCTTTCTTCAACAGTTCAAATCCCAGAAGCCCTTCAGCCCCATCACAAAGTCCAGTCCAGGCCAACACCAAGATGTTCATTGCAAGATGAAGGCACTGGTGGCGAAGGAAGTCCGCAGCTCTGAGGTTAAGTCAACCAAGTACAGTCATAAGCCTCAGAGCAGTGGTTTTTTTTTTTTACACAAGACAGAAAACAATGTCTTTAAGCCATGCCAGTGACCAGTTTCCAGACTGCCAGATTAGCCCACCTCAGCCAATCAACAAAGAGCTTCTTTCATTTGTTCACCAAGCAGCCTGACCACCGCCTTGCTGAGCACTAGGTCCCTTCTGCTCAGGAGTTGAGGCCCCAGTCAAGAATCCTTGCCTTTCTTCTTGATAACTCTCAGCACCTACATGAAACACTAGGTGTGGCCCACACCCCCGCCTGTATCCTCAGGCGGGGGGGGGGGGGGGGGGGGGCAGGGGGGGGGGAGGAGGAAGCAATATCACTGGAGCTTGCTGGCTGCTGACCTCAAGACTCAGTGAGAGATGCTGTCTCAAAGGAATAAGAGTGTTAGAGCAGGGAACCTGATGGTCTCCTATGGCCTCCTTGCATATACGTAGGTATGAGCATCCACATATACATGTGCACATGCACTATAGCACATACACACACACATACACACACACAGGACCAAATATGTCCTGAGTAATGCATTGAGGTGACTTTGCTGCTACATAAGCATCATAGAATGTGCCTATACAAACTGAAATGGCTACAGCTTCATAAAGTGGGATAATCGTATGGTACCACTATATATATATGTATACATACATACATACATACATACATATATATATATATATATATATATATACAAGTCATTATTTCACACTAGAGATGTAGTTATATATGTTCCCCCAATAATTTTGTAATATCTATTGTTTGTAATAGCTATTGTTGTTGCTGCTCTGAATTGCGTTGTGTTTTCTAATGCTAATCATAATTGCTGAATTGTCTAACAGGTTGTTTCATGATTTCCAAAGAACTGTGCTAAGATAACTGCATTAGAAAGAGGCTTTTGTGTGATTCCAGCAAATAATCCTGGCCCTGATTCTTGACGGCTCAGTGTGTCTAAACCCGAATTATCACAGTGACTCTGACTGGCCATGCTGGGATCACAGGCCTAATCCTGGAAGCAGGGGGCTCTGTTCAACACTTCTCATGGTGGCTGCTCCACGGGCTAGGAGTAGCTCTTCACTAGAACAGCTGAGGGTGGGCGGAGCCAAGTCCCTACTGTTGAAGACACCATACATTTCCAGCACTGGACATGGGGGAGATTTGAGCTGGATCTGGCCTGAAAGTCCCCTCCCTAAAGATTAGCTTCCTTTATACCAGAAGGCTCTATGCAAAGGAGGAAAGCAGTCAACAGTCCCCGCCCAGCTGTGATTACTTACCCTTACACCCACAGGTCAATGCAGTTCTCAGCCAGCATCAAGGAACTTTCTCTTTGCAGCAGATGGAGACTGTAGGCACATCTTTTTTTTATTCTATTTTATTTTGGTTTCTTACGCCTCCACCTCCTTTCTCCACCTTTATCCCTCCTAATACCTTCCAACCTCCCAACACTAGCACTAGGTAGAAGAGAAAGGATAGTGGGAAGAAAAGAAGCAGTTTTCCTTAGCTGCTTCCTGCTGTTTAGGGTTCTTTAGGGACAATACCAAACTCAGTTCTCAGGATATCCATCAGACCAGCGAACCAGCAGCCTCCTCCTCCTCCAACTGTCTCCTCAAGTCCTCTCTCTCTCTCTCTCTCTCTCTCTCTCTCTCTCTCTCTCTCTGTATGTGTCTGTCTGTCTGTCTGTCTCTCTCTCTCTCTCTCTGTATCTCTCTGTCTCTCTGTCTCTGTCTGTGTGTGTGTGTGTGTGTGTGTGTCTGTCTGTCTGTCTCTCTCTCTCTCTGTATCTCTCTGTCCTTCTGTCTCTGTGTCTCTGTCTCTGTCTGTCTCTCTCTCTCTCTCTCTCTGTATCTCTCTGTCCCTCTGTCTCTGTCTCTGTGTGTGTGTGTGTGTCTGTCTCTCTCTCTCTGTATCTCTCTGTCCTTCTGTCTCTGTGTCTCTGTCTGTGTGTGTGTGTGTGTGTGTGTGTCTGTCTGTCTGTCTGTCTGTCTCTCTCTCTCTCTCTCTCTCTCTGTATCTCTCTGTCCCTCTGTCTCTGTGTCTCTGTCTCTGTCTGTCTCTCTCTCCCTCTCTCTCCTTCTTCTCTCTGGGCTCTGATATTTATACCCCATCAGAGTTCTCAGAATTCCACTAACTGCAGCTGGCAAAGACCATGGCCCTCTTCCAAGCCACACCAGGCTGTTTTCAGCTGTGGGCAAACTAAAAGCAGCCCCATATCCCACACTCTGGATTAAAACAAAAACACAACATAACTGGGTTTTAAAGAAACCAAAACTTCCACTAAGGAGATTATCACAGAAAACCACAAATGGACAAAACATGGGGAATAGTTGATTGTGGTGTGCTCAGTTCCTGCACTTAAGGTCCAGGCAGTGTCACAGTAGAGGGCGCAGAAAGACTGTAAGACCCAAAGGTCCAGGAAGTTTCCTGTAAGATTATATCTCCTAAAAATGACAACGAAGCTACACCTAGGGTACAGCAATAACATGGCTGTCTAAATGAGACACAAACACTAACAATGCTAACAGATGTGCTAACATAGAAGGTGGAAATCTCCAGGAACCCCACCCCTAGACAAAGAACTACAGGAAACTAAGAACTGGTGAGTGAGAGAGAATTAGTCTCCCCAAAGGATGAGCCCCCAACTGGTTATTCAACACCAAGTTGTCGGCCCTGACATCATAGATATACAAGCAACACTGAATGAACTCAGCAGGTCGTATCCATATATTTATGTATTTATATGTCTGTGCAGTGGTAATAGTAATAAAGAAACCATTTATTTGAGGGGGAAGAAGTGGGATACATGGAAGGAGGGAAAATGGAAGGGATTGAAAATGGAAAGAAGAAAAGGATGTAATTACATTTTAGTTAAAAATTTTAAATTATTAAGAAAAAATTGAGGGCCAAGTGTGGTGGTGCATGTCTTTAATCCCACTACTCAGGAGACAGAGGTAGAGAGATCACTGTGAGTTCAAGGCCAGCCTGGTGTACAAAGTAAGTCCAGGACAGCCAAGGCTACACAGAGAAGGCCTGTCTCAGAAAAAAAAAAAAAAAGAAAGAAAGAAAGAAAAGAAAAGAAAAAAGTTGAAAATTATGCTTCTCTCTACCTAAATTCCAGGCTTCTGACTTCTTCTGAGGGGTGGTGTTTCTCTGTATCTCGCTGAGCCCAACACAAGTAGTTGAGCCTTTTTACCAGCTGGGAATTTATCGAGCCATCTACACACTTGCTAGGCTCTCTACAAGTCACTTCCTGCGTCCCCAGTTGACCTGAGTGGACTTGTAGAGAGTCCCTCATTCTATAAAAATGTTGGTACATAGGCGTTTAGACCAATTCAAATTTCAAATGATCTCTTCTTCTAATGCAATGTTGTTTGATTCTAGAAAGTTCCTAGGACATCACTAGATGTATTAGGGGTTCTCTAGAGCAACAGAACAGATTGTGTGTGTGTGTGTGTGTGTGTGTGTGTGTGTGTGTATGTGTGTGTCTATGTATTAGAGTGGTTTACCATGTGTTTGTGTATCTGTGCATTAGAGTGGTTTACAGTCTGTGGTCCACCTAATCCAACAATTGCTGTCTAACTACAGAAACTCCAGAACCCAGTAGCGGTCCAGTCCATGAGGCTGGATGTCTCTGCTGGTCTTCAGTGTATGCTGGAATCCTCCAAGAAGTAGGCCCTAATGGCAGCAAGGGCCTGGATTTGCTAGGGAAAATAAAGGCAACCAGACAAAAAGAGAGGACTTCTAAGCCAGGTGTGGTGGTGCACACCTTTAATCCCAGCACTTGGGAGGCAGAGGCAGGCAGATCACTGTGAGTTCAAGGCCAGCCTTGTCTACAAAGTAAGTCCAGGACAGCCAAGGCTACACAGAGAAACCCTGTCTCGAAAAACTAATAATAATAATAATAATAATAATAATAATAATAATAATAATAATAATAATAAATCTTTTTTTTAAAAAGAGAGAGGACTTCCTTCTCCCATGTCCTTTATATAAGGTGTGGCCCACATTAAAAGTGTATCTTCCCACCTCAAAAAAATCCAGATTGAAAGTGGGTCTTTTTGCTTCAAATTATTTAATTAAAAATAATAATAAAATAGCCGGGCATGGTGAAGTGCGCCTTTAATCCCAGCACTCAGGAGGCAGAGGCCAGGGGATGGCTGTGAATTCGAGGCCAATCTGGTCTACAAAGAGAGTCCAGGAAAGTAAAGGCTACACAAAGAAACCCTGTCTTGAAAAACCAAAAAAATAAAACAAAATCCCAGCCTGGTATGTGTCCCAGTCACTCAGGGAGGCAGGGACAGATGGATCATTGTGAGTTTGAGGCCAGCCTGGTCTACAGATTGAGTCCAGGACAGCCAGGGCTACACAGAGAACCCCTGTCTCAAAGAGAAAAAAAAAATCCCTGTAGTCAAACAACAGCCAACAACAGCCATTGCACTAGGAATGCTTGGGGCTGCTGTCCTTGTTCCCTGGCTTCAGCTGTGGCAGTGATTAAGAGCCTTTACCCACTTCCTCTTCTTTATGAGGACATAGCTAGACTACATTTCCCAGCCTCCCTTGCAGTTAGGAATAGGTCTTGCCAGTTCAGTAGAACGAGGGTAAATGAGACGTCATTTCCAGGACTGGCCCAGTGCAACTTCCTCTGTGCTAGCTTCCTTTCACTCTCTACACCTAACAACTGGTTAGAAGACAGTTCCTGGAAGGAGAGCAGAGTTCTCAAGACAGGATCTACATCTGTCAGCTCACGCTACTGTGCTACTGTAATAAAATACCAAAGAGTGGGTGGGTTTTGGTTTGGTTTGGTTTGGTTTTTGTTGTTGTTGTTGTTGTTGTTTGGTTTTTCGAGATAGAGTTTCTCTGTGTAACAGCTCTGGCTGTCCTGGACTCTCTTTGTAGACCAGGCTGGCCTCGAACTCACATCTATGCACCTGCCTCTGCCTCCCGAGTGCTGGGCTTAAAGGCGTGCGCCACCACGCCCAGCCCAGAGTGGGTGTCTTTAATAACAGATATGTATTTTCTCATAGTCTGGAGGTTAGATGTCTAAGATCAAGGTGACTGAAATTGGTTTCTGGTGAGGATCTTTAAAAAAAAAAAATTCGAGGCCAGCCTGGTCTACAAAGGAAGTCCAGGACAGCCAAGGCTACACAGAGAAACTCCATCTCGTCTCAAAAAAAAAAAAAAAACCAAAAAGAAGAAGAAGAAGAAGAAGAAGAAGAAGAAGAAGAAGAAGAAGAAGAAGAAGAAGAAAAACCACTGGCTGACCAGAAACTCACTCTGTAGACCAAGCTGGCCTTGAACTCAAAGACGTGAGATCAGCCTCTGCCTCCTGAGCACTAAAATTAAATGAATATGCCACCATCACATTTGACTAAGGACCCTCTTCTTTTTTTTTTTTTTGGAGGGCTGCTGTGGGGCCATATTTTCTTGTGCGCTTGGCTGTCCCGGAGCTTACTCTGTAGACCAGGCTGCCCTTGAACTCAGAGATCTGCCTGCCTCTGCTTCCTGAGTGCTGGGATTAAAGGCGTGTGCTACTACGGCCTGGAAGGACCCTTCCCTTATTAGGCAGGTATTCACCAGTTGGATGGCTAGAAGAGGGCAGAAAACACTCATAACACAACCCCCTCCATCATGAGGGCTTCGCCGACTGCATTAAGAGAGAGGAGCAACTCATTTTCCAGCAAGGCCTCTGACTGCCTGTGTTGTGTTACGATGTGGGATCCTTATTGTATGCAACCCTGACCTTTCGGGGCCACTTACTACAGCAGCCCACGAGTTGTATCTTAACTGATACAGAAGTCCAGTGTCAGCTCCCGTTTCCTCATGTCAACAAATGGGGTCCACCAGGTCAACAACTCCAAACATGTGATGGATACAAAATACGACGTCTTATGGGATGCCCTGCTATGCTCTGCGATCTATCCCCAGCCACCCTTTGCAACGCAAGTGAACTACATCACTTCCCCCAGGGAAAACCTTCCGTGGCTACCCACTCTCCTCTTCGGCGGCCTCAGAACCTGTCCATGAAGCCTCAGCACTGAGGATACAGTGACTGATCTGGCAGCTGGGTTCCTCCCAGTGCACATCAGAAATGAGAGCCCAAGCATCCGGGTGACAGACACATTCACAGTCTTGCACAGAGCTGTGCTAGCTCCCCTGATCTATGTCAGTGTTGATCCAAGGTCTCAAGACCTCGGTCTTCTGAACATCCAACAGGAGGTTACTCAGATTCGCTGTAACAATGGCTCCCACGATCGTCAGACTTGAGAAGGAAGTGGAAAACCACTGACATTCTGGGTACTTTGGAGTAGAAGATAACACGAAGACACAAAGACCTGGCCCCTGACACACTGAGGGTTCTTTCCTTCTAGCCTAGTGGTTAGAGACACTTGTTCCCAAAGAAAAGAGTACACAACAGTCTCTGTTCATTCCCTGCCGCTAAAGACAACAGCACTTGGCGGGTCCCTTTGGAGTTTTGAATCTTAGGAAATACTTTCTCTCTCTCTCTCTCTCTCTCTCTCTCTCTCTCTCTCTCTCTCTCTCTCTCTCTCTCTCCTCTCTCCCCAACTGGGTCTTGCTATATATCCCAGTAGCCTCTAACTACTTGCCTTAGCTTCCTCCAAGTGCTGGAGACTCTATGCATGCACCAGTCAGGTTGCTGCTTCATGCTTTGTTGGTTTTTTTGTTTTTTGTTTGTTTGTTTGTTTGTTTGTTTTGTTTTTGTTTTTTCAATACAGGGTTTTTGGTGTGTAGCCTTGCCTGTCCTGGGCTTGCTTTGTAGACCAGCCTGGCCTCAAACTCACGGAGATCCGCCTTGCCTCTGCCTCCCAAGAGCTGGTACTAAAGGCGTGCACCACCACTACCACCCTGCTAGTTGCTTTATTAGTTAGTGATACTATTGTTACAACAAACACCATGACCAAAAAGCAAGCTGGGGAAAAGAGGGTTTATTTGGCTTACACCTCCATATCAATGTTTATCATTGAAGAAGTCAGGACAGGAAAACAAATAAAGCAGGAACCTAGAGGCAGGAGCTGATGCAGAGGCCATGGTACAGCACGGCTTACTGGCTCCTCAAGGCTGGCTCAGCCTGTTTTCCTACAGGACCACCACTCCAGGGATTGCCTCACCCACAGTAGGCTGGGCCCTTCCCCATAAATAAATAACTAAGAAAATGCCTTCCAGACAGATCTTACGAGGCATTTTTTCAGTTGGGATTCCCTCCTTTCAGATGCCTCTAGTTTGTGTATCAAAGTTGACAAAAGACTAGGAAGCATGGTTCCTATTGTTTTTTATTTTTATTAGACCCAGAGAAAAACACAGATTTATGTGGGTCCCAGCTTCAAAAACAAGGCTTATGACTTGGCCAGTCTCATGCCACAAAGGTGTTTGTGGTGGGAAACATCACTCTACGATCTTTGGGGGGCTCTGGAGCTTAACTTCCAGAATATACCAAGACTTCCAGGCAATGGGTGGCCTCGATGGCTCATCAAGATCCTGGAAGGAACAAGGGTAAAGCATCAGAGATCTTGATGGACGGATTTACAGGGAAAGCATTGGATGTTTTTCTTCATGTCTCACACCAGCGCCCACTAGAGAGCGCACGCAAAGACGGAGGTCAGTGGCTGTGTATCAGCCGTCTCCGTGCTGGCACAGTGGGTCCTTAAAGAGATTAATTAGTGACAGAGATAGACTCAGCAAGGATCCAACAGCATGGCACCCTTCCAAGACTGACATTTGGTGTACTGGCATCCTTTACTGACACTGAGCCCTTAACATATGACATCCTGGTACACAAATGTGGTAGCAGGGTGATTGTATTGAGCCATGTGTACTCCGTAGGAAGCTCCCTTACTAAGAATGACTATCCCCTACTGAGACTCACAAAAGCCTAAGTGTGGGTTTGTTTCTCTTTCCTCTCTGTAGTACATCACTACTCTCTAAAGACTCATGGGATATCAAATACCTGTTTCTGGTAGTTTAAATAGGAATGGCAGCCATTGGTTCATATAGTTGAATCCTCGGTCATCAGAGAATGGCACTGCTTGAGAGGGATTAAGAGGTGTGGCCTTGTCACTGAGGAAGAGTGTCACTGAGGGAGGGCTTTGAGGCATCAGAAGCCCACACCAGGCCTAGTGTCAGTCTCTCTTCCTACTGCCCTGCATTTCTGGATGGAGAACTCTCTGTTCCTTCTCCAGCACCATGTCTGCATGTCCCGCCATGCTGACAATGGACTAAACCTCTGAAACTGTAAGCCAGCCCCAGGTAAATGCTTTCTTTTAGAAGAGTTGCCATTGTCACAGTTTTTCTTCACAGCAACACAACACTAAGACAATGTGTTGTTGTTGCTGCTGCTGCTGCTGTTTTGAAGGATTGGTTTGTCTGTTTGTTTGTTTTGAGATAGGATCTGACTGTGTAGCCCTGGCTGTGTAACCCTAAAAATGTCCAGGTACATCAGGCTGGCCTTGAACTCACAAAGATCTGCCTGCCTCTGCCTTAAAGGTTTGCACCACTGAGGCCAGCCTCTGACTTTTTTCCCCTTAGTCCAAATCACTCCTTTATGAAAGAAAGAAACAGCTGTGAATATGGCATGTTACGCTCCGTGTTACACAAGAAGATGCCTCATCATTTTGACAAAATGCCTGACAGAAACAGCATGAAGGAGGGAGAGCTGGCTCTGGGTCTGTTTTAGGAATTCTGGTCTAAGATACTTGATGCTGCTGATCCTGGATCCCTGGACACAGGACGTCACAGCAGTGGGAGCATGTGGCATAAGCAACCCACCTCATGTCAGATAGGAAGCAGAGGAGGTGACAGACAGACACAAAGGGGCCTGGGGCCATCCAGAGACACCTTTCCAAGGATGCCTTCGGTGACCAGCTCCCTTCAGTTAAGCTCACCTCCTGTAACGTCATCACGATACAAACCCATCAAGGGTTCACTAGGTCGACGACCTCAGAAGTCACTCACTTCCCAAAGTCCATACCAAGTCCCCAGTGTGTGAGCCTTTGGAGGGTTGCTTTATAGTCACACCACAATGACGCCTATGTAACATGTAATAAAAAAAAAAAAACTGAAATGGTCCATTCCAGATGCTACTAAGACTCCAGTCTAGGAATGATACCTTGCACATTAAAGTGCTGCCCACCAAGATGTGAGATACACTCTGAGACAACAGCCCGTATATGGTAGTGTGCCCCTAACACAATACAGAGACCTAAGATCCAACAGGTAGCAATGGTGCCTCCACCACCACTCCCAACATCACACTTCGGGAATCACTTCTCCCTGAGACCTTGAATCCTGCTGAGCTGCAGGCCCTGATTCCCTTGGGGGAGACGGTTCTACTGAATGACACAGTAATCATTCCACTGAGCTGAAGCCTGGTCACCTGGAGCTCCGAGCATCAGTAGCCTAGCAACAGAAGATGGTGCTGCTATCCCAGTACAACTAATTGGCTGTCATTATAAAAAGGACCCAGGATCTCTGCTACGTAATGAAGACAGAGCAGAGGCTGTCTCTAACGCAGAGGATTTACTAGAAAACTCTGTGTTCTGAGCTAGTTTCCCCCTCTGAAGAGGCAGTCACAGTATCCCAGCTTGTTTTGAGCATCATTATCTGAGGCTCAGAGCCCTCTGGCATGAAATCTGGGTTAAAGCCCCAGGCAAGCAAAAATGAGCAAACAAGCACGGGAAAATATGCTCGTCGCTGCCAGCCATTAGGGACACGCTAATCAAAGCCACAGTGACTTACCACTTCATCCTCACCAGGAGGCCATGCTCAGAGAGAAGGACAAGTGTTGGTGAGCCCGTGGAGAAACTGCACCAGAACCTTCCTATATTGCTTCAGGGTACAAAATGGAGCAGCCTCTTTGTAGCAAAGTTTGGCAGTTTCTTAAAATATTAAACATGAAGTTATCTAGAACCTGGAAACTCTGATCCTGTCTATGTACCTAAGAAAAGTGCATGCATATGTCTATACAAAAATTGCACACAAGTATTCACAACAACCAAATGCCTATTGTTCATGATTTTTAAAAGTAAAAACAGGGACTGGAGATGGCTCAGTGGTTTAAGAGCACTGGCTTCTTGGGGCTGGAGAGATGGCTCAGTGGTTAGGAGCACTGCCTGTTCTTCCAAAGGACCCTGGTTCAATTCCCAGCACCCACATGGCAGCTCACAACTGTCTGTAACTCCAAGATCTGACACCTCTACACCAACACATGCACATAAATTTAAAAATTAAATTTAAAAAAAAAGAGCACTGGCTTCTCTTCCAGAGGACCATAGTTCAATTCTCAGCACTCAGTAGCTCACAACTGTCTGTAACTCAAGTTCCAGGGGTTCCAACACCCTCACCCAGATATACACACAGGCAAAACACCAATGCACATGAAATATAAGTATTTTTTAAAGCCTGGCAGTGGTGGTGCAGGCCTTTAGTCCCAGCACTTGGGAGGCAGAGGCAGGCAGATCTCCGTGAGTTCAAGGCCATCCTGGTCTACAGAGTGAGGACAGCCAGGGCTACAAGGAGAAACCATGTTTTGAAAAACCAAAAGAAACAAAAACAAAACAAAAGACAAAAGTAAAAGCAACCCCAATATCCACCTTTCTGGGTTAATAAAATAGTCTCATGATTCAATAGGATAAAAGGAATAAAGTGCTGATGTTTGCTGCAACACGGGTGAGCCAAGCAAACACTTAGCTGGGGATGAAGGGCACCAGATGGAAAAGGCCACATGTTCTATGGTTCTGTGTCCATCGAGGCCAGAAGAGGGCATCAGACTCCACCGACCTGGCCTTACAGACGGCTGTGAGCTGCCCTGTGTGCTGAAAACAAAACCTGGGTCATCTGGAAAAGCCCACACTCTACTGATGTAGACAAAGCCCTTGAGAAAGTTTAATTCCCTTCTCTGAAAAACACTTAGGGAACTGAGTAAAAGGAAACTTCCACTCGATGACTGGCCGTCATGAAAGCACCCAGCAGGACGGTCAGCTGTTGAAGAGGCAGGATAAGTGTGCCAGCTTCTTCCACTGTTATTCGTCACAACCCCTCCAGGCCACAGCGATAGAAGAAGCATCAAAACTGAAAGAGGAGGCATAAGTAGATCTCTGTGTATAGACGTCATGACCTAGCGGTAGGAAATCCTGAGAATTCCCACACCACGGAAACTGTTTACACGAATAAACTCAGCAAGTGTGCAGGGTGGCAGCCAGACACACAAAAGCAGTCAGTTGTGTTTCCATACGCCAGCAACGGGAAAGCTAAAAACTCAATTAAGAAAACAATTTCATTTCTAACAGTGTCAAATTGAATAAAATGCTTTGGAATAAGTTTAATCCAGGAGGTATGTGAATCAACCACTAAAAATTATAATATATTAGTAAGATAAATTAAACAAGGCTCACATTAGTGAAACTGGAAAGCTGCTAGCACTAACATGACAGGGCTACCAAAAGCAACTAACCTTGGTGCAATAGTTATAAAAAAAATCCCAACAACATTTTTATTTTTCTTTCTTTCTTTCTTTCTTTCTTTCTTTCTTTCTTCTGCTTCTTCTTCTTCTTCTTCTTCTTTTTCCCAAAGACAGGATTTCTCTGTGTAGCCTTAGTTGTGCTCTGGACTCTCTTTGTAGACCAGGCTGGCCTTGAACTCACAGAACTCTGCCTACCTCTGCCTCCTGAGTGCAGGGATTAAAATCATGTGCCACCATGACTGGCCAAAAATCTTTCACCTGCCTCTGCTTCCAGAGTGCTGGGATTAAAGGCATGCGCCACCACACCTCGCTTCAGCGGATTTGGTTCTGGTTTTGGTTTTGGTTTTCTTAGGAGGCTGAGTCCAGGCCGGGTACAATGGTCCACACATGTAGTCCCAGCACTGGAGAGGCAGAGGCAGGTGGATCTCTGAATTCAAGGCCAGCCTGGTCTACAGAATGGGTTCTAGACAGCCCACAGGATTTTCTCTCTCCTCTCCCCCCCTTTGGTTTTTCGAGACAGGGTTTCTCTGTGTGGTCTTGGCTGTCCTGGACTCCCTTTGTAGACCAAGCTGGCCTCGAACTCACAGCGATCCACCTGCCTCTGCCTCCCCAGTGTTGGGATTACAGGCGTGCGCCACCACACCCTGCTCTAGGGTTTTCACTTAGGTGGATGAGCACCTCTCCAGATGGACACTGTTAAGTCAACCCTCACCCTAACTGGGTTTTGTAACCACGTTAATTAAAGGGTTAATTCTTCAAGGCTGAGGTGGTCAGACACAGCCCTGAATGTGAGTTGCAGGTTTAACTCAGAAACCCAAGGTAAGAACAAGCCACAGGACAAAGCCTAGGAAAAAAGCGAGAAAGAACAGAGACCCAAAGGGAGAGCTAAGACCGATGGGAGCAATCTCAATAGCGTCCACTAGAGGGCGCCAACAGCACCCACTTGTAAAAGTTACTTAAAATCAAATAGATACCGGGAAACCTGTCACCAAGTAGAAAGAGCCTGGGGTAAGAGACACAGGCTGCTTTAAATTTTCAGGTTTTCCACTTACCCATACTGTTTGTGAGCACAAACACAACACATCTGAGCCAACACGCACACACTTCTTTTAAGGGGGGAAAAAACCGTCAACACTCATTTTGGTTTCTTTTTTTGTTTTGTTTTGTTTAAGACAGTATCCGTTGTTGCGGGGGTGGGAGGGGGGTTGTTTTGTTTTGTTGTTTTTGTTTTTGTTTTTCCGGAGGGGGGAGGAGCTGACTTTTCGAGACTGGCTTTCTCTGTGTAATAGCCCTGACTGTCCTAGAACTCACTTTGTAGATGAGGCTGGCCTCGAATTTACAGAGGTCTGCCTGCCTCTGCCTCCCAAGTTCTGAGATTAAAGGTGTGCACCACCACGCCCAGTTTAAAAATAGAGTTCTCAGTATCAGGTTCACAGCGCGATCAAATATCCTGCAACAAGCTTCTCTTTATAGCTCTGATTATCTTGGACTCTGTAAACCAGGCTGGCCTCGAACTCAGAGATCTGCCTGCCTTTACATCGCGAGTGCTGGGATTAAAGGGGTATGCCACTGTGCCCAGATCTAAATGTGTAGCCCAGGCTAGCCCTGAACTCGTGATCCTCCCACATCTGCCTTCTTCAGCAAAGCCTACCGGCAAGTGCCACCACCACCAGCAACACTTTCCATCTATTTATATGAACAATTTTGAGTGGCTTTATTTGGAAGGATCTTCTTTATAAATATATACAGTACAGCTGTTGTAACTGAACACACCCAGTAGAACAAAAAACAAAATATACAGAAGAAAGCATGTGGTGTGTGTAGTATATAGCATATGTGGTATTTGCAGGCAAACACCTATACACATTTTAAAAGTTGATTGTTTTTTGAGCTAGGCCCAGCACTAGAGAGGCAAAGGCAGGTAGATCTCTGAGTTTGAGGCCAGCCTGGTCTACAAAGTGAGTTGAAGGACAGCCACGGCTACACAGAGAAACCCTGTCTTAAAAAAAAAAAAAAGTTAGTCTCTTTTTCATGTGTTTACCTTCCATTAAGTGTCTTGTTTTCTTTTTTTATAATATCATTATTGTGGTCTAATTCACATAGTACAAAATTTGTTCTTTTATTTATTTTTGTTTGGTTGGTTTCTGGTTTTTGTTTTTGTTTTTTGGGTTTTGGTTTTTTGGTTTTTCCAGACAGGGTTTCTCTGTGTAGCCTTGGCTGTCGTGGACTCACTCTGTAGACCAGGCTGGCATCTAACTCACAGTGATACACTGGCCTCTGCCTCCCAAGTGCTGGGATTAAAGGCGTGCGCCACCACTGCCTGGCAGTTCTTTTCTTTTTTTCCCCCCAGTTTTGTGGATGTGTAATCATCTGCTTTTCATGGCATGTTCTTCTGTATTTTTATTTTATTTTTTATTTATTTTATTTTATTTATTTATTTATTTTGGTTTTTCGAGACAGGGTCTCTCTGTGTAGCCTTGGCTGTCCTGGACTTGCTTTGTAGACCAGGCTGGCCTCGAACTCACAGCGATCCGTCTGCCTCTGCCTCCCAAGTGCTGGGATTAAAGGCATGTGCCACCACGTCCAGCTTCTTCTGTATTTTTAACCTATTTATTTTACATATGAGTGTTTTGCCTGCATGCATACCTGTGAACCACATACATTCAGTGTGTGAGGTCAGAGGAAGACCCCCTGGAACTGGAGTTACAGATGGTTGAAGCCACCATGTGGCTGCTGGGAACTGAACCCAGGCCTCTGCAAGACTAGCTGGTGTGCTTAACTGCTGAGCCAGCTCTCCAACGCATGTGACATGTTACTATTTTAGGGCAATCTAGATCCTGTTAGAATAGGCAAAGGGAGAAAGGAAAATGGCTGAACTGGTCAGGTATTTTCCAAGGAGGAGGATGGCCTGAGTTGATACCCAGAACCCACACAGTGGAAGGAGAGAAATGACTCCTTTAAGTTGTCCCCTGACCTCATCTCTCTCTCTCTCTCTCTCTCTCTCTCTCTCTCTCTCTCTCTCTCTCTCTCTCACACACACACACACACACACACACACACACACACACCACAAATAAATGGAAACATTTTTAAGGGAAGAATAGTAAAAGGGGAAAAGCCGGTCATGCCACGTACTGACACTGATAAGAATGCAGACCAAGCGGAAGTCTCAGGTACGGCCTGTGCCCTCACCATTCTGTTACTATGACAACATTCGTGAGAGAACCAACTCAAAGAGAAAAAGGGTTTCTTTTAGCTCCTGATTTCAGAAGCTTCCCTCTGTAATCCCTTGGCCCGCTGGCTGTGGGCGTAGGGTAGCCCACAGGGTGGAATATATGGTAAAAGATACTTGTTCACCTTAGAGAGAAGAAAGAGCCAGGGTCCCCACTATCCTCATCAATGGTGTAATCCTAACCTCCTCCCGGGAGGCTCCACCTCCTGAAGGGCCCACCTTTCAGTGACCTAAGGCTTAGCCGCCAAGCCTGCAACAGGTAAATCTTTGCAGGCCGTCTCAGTCCCAATGATGGCCCTGCTGACAGGGTGCAAAGTGAAACCACTTTGGAAAACAGTTGACTGCTTTTGTAAAGTGAAACATGTTCTTACTCCTTTTTAAAAATGGTTTTAGAGAGAAGGTTTCTCTGTGTGGCCCTAGCTGTCCTCGAACTCACTTTGTATACCATGCTGGCCTCGAACTCAGAGATCCACCCTCCATCGCTGGGATTAAAGGCACGAGCAAGCCACTACCACCTAGCAAAACATATACTTACCTTAAAACCCAGTGACCTAATATGGGCGGTGATGGCACACACCTTTAATCCCAGCACTGGGGCAGAGACAGGTGGATCTCTGTGAGTTCAGAAGGCCAGTCTGGTCTACAAAGGGAGTCAAGGACAACCCTGGCTACACAGAGAAACCCTGTCTCAAAAAACAAAAAATCCAGGGACCTAGTTGTAGGTGTGAGCCAAAGAGAAAGGAGGGCCTTAGTTCCTAAAGAAACCTGCATTGAGAAGCTAGGGAGAAGTCTCAGCAAAGTTCAGCAGGAGTGCTTGCTTGCCTCCTAACCCTGAGGACCTGTGTTTTAACTCCATACAATTGTCCTCTGACTTCCACATGATTACCTTGGCATATGTGTGAGTGTGCACACACACACACAGCAATTTAAAGTAATAAAATGGAAAGCAGTAGAGGAGCACACACATACACACACTCACACACACACAATTGCCCGAAGTGTTTTTTTTTTTTTCATTTGCGCAGGAATCTTGTAGCAGTGCTGTTCATGAGTGACAGGTCAAAAAAGAAACCAAATGTCTACGGATGATGATTAGGCAAACCACGGCAAGTCCGTGCCATGGAGGGTTACGTGGCAGCAAAATATGATTGAGCTGCGTCTTCCCAGCCCAGTGTTCCTCATGTTATTTGTTATACTATTGTTGTTTCCAAGCAATTGATAACATGAGGCCGCTGCACCAAGATCATCTGAGCATTTGGAGACCATGGGTCTTGGTGTGTGTGTGTGTGTGTGTGTGTGTGTGTGTGTACTAGTAAATAAAATACTTTCTCTGTGGCCTTGGCATTGCCTCACTGCAGATCTCACATATAGATCTAAATGACAATGACACTTGCTTTCGGGGTGTCCTGAAGTTCAGTGAAGTGACACCATGGGGTGACCCACATCAACGCTGCGTGTACACTGTGTGGTCCCCCTGAGAGGCCTGTGAATAAAGCCTATTGCTTCTCATTCCGTTTAAAGAAAGGTGGTGAATTTATGTGACTTCTTCTGTTGCCCTTATGGAGAGGGGCGGGGGGGGGGGAGGCGGGGGGCACAATGGGGGGTGGGCTAAGACTGGCCGTGGCATTCACAGCCTGTATTGTGGTTGTTTTGTGTGGTTTCGTTTGTCTTAGTTGTTTTGAATCTTTGAGAGAGAATCTTACTGTGGAGCCCAGGTTAGTCCCAAACTTGTGATCTCCCTGTCTTCACCATCAAGTGTGGGAATTCAGGTGTGTGCCACCACGACCAGAAATAGGGTGGATTTTTATCCTGGGGGTGTATATCACAACCCTGTGAGCATCTTGAGGAGACTGGCTTCCTGGGAGTCTCCCAACTGTTTGGAAGAAGCACCTCGCCTTGGCATGGAGTCCATGCTGAAAGACCAGCCTTCTTTCCCTTTTCTCTTAGTCAGCCTCTTCCTGACTCACAGCAGAAGATTGCTCCTTCTTAACACCTCTGGGCCCAAGACCAAGTCTTAAGCTGAGCTTCTTAGGATTGCCTATGACCCAGTCCTGACAGGCCTATGTCATCAGCCTGAATGACAGGTGGAACAGGCTATGGAAGCTACAGGAAGCCACGGCTGTCCTTAATGTCACCGTCCCAGCTAGTCTGAAGCTGTAACTCAGGCCACGTGGTAGATCATAGCTAAAGATGCTATGAGCCATGGTGTTTATGTCACCTCACCTATGCCTTCTAAACAACCACACCTTGCAATTTGACACTGTCCTTGCCCCCTTGTGAGTTCTTGAAGCTTCCTGAGGGTCATTTTACAGCTCACTGGTAACCCGGATGTCTTGGGAACCCATGGTACAGTAATCATCTTAGGCAGACAGGAAATAAGACTCTAAGAAGACACTTGTGCCCACTTTGGCTCTCTGATTATTAAAACAATGATCCTTGAAGTCTTAAAATTCCCCCTGGAATTCTGTCTCAGCCTTGGTGTCAGCCAGAAGTGGGACTTGCCTCCCAGGAAGAGATTTCACATAGTCTGTCAACTTGTCAGACCACCCTGTGGAACCAGAACCAAAGCAGGGACAGTTAGTGAAGGGCAGGACCATGTCTTGACCAGGGCATTTAGAGCTGCAAGCCTCTTACCTTCTATTTAAACCCAAACCTAATGACAGTAGCAAAACTGGACTTGTGGGGGTAACCTCTGGACCTCTTTATTTGTTCTTCTTCCTAATATGGCCACAATGAATGAATCTCCATTCTCCGCTGTTTTGTTTTGTTTTGTTCTGTTCTGTTTGTCTTAGAGGTTGGTTTGTTTTGACGGTTGGTTGGTTTTTGGTTTGTTGCTGTTTTTAATTTTATGAGTGGGTGTTTTGCCTGCATGCTTGTCTGTGTAACACTTGTGTGCCTCATGACAGAGGAAGCCAGAAGAAATGTCAGATCACCTGAAAGTCGAGTTACAAACGTTTGTGAGCTGCCATGTGAATTCCAGGAACCAAACTGGGTCCTCTGGAAAAGCAGTCAGAGCTCCTAATCATTGAGCTATCCTTCCAGCCCGTGATGAGGTGTTGGTGATGGTTGGTCCTTGGATATTTGTTATTGTTTGTGTTTTGTTTTGTTTGGCAAGTTCTCACTACACAACCCTGACTCTCCTGGAACTCACCGTGTAGACCACGTTGGCCTCATACTCAAAGCTCTGCCTGCCTCTGCCTTCAAGTATAGAGTTGAAAGGATGTGCCTGTCTCTTTAATTAGCACATGGCCATGGATGGCCAAGTCTGGCTTATTAGGGAAGCTAGGTTTGAGATTCAGCCTGAGGTAAACACAGGAGAGGCAGCTCCTGACAGGAAAGTGAGGACAGGATGGGTTCAAACCCAGATTCTATCGCTACCATTTGGGACCTTGGGCTCACTTGCGGAGAGTATAGTAAATAGAGCTCCTGCTGATGCTCCGTGGTCCCCCTCTGTGAAAGGAAGAGCAAGGCCTCTCTCCCGACACATTCATCCCTGTACTGTGGGATCATTTGCAAGACCCCTCCCACAATCAGACCTGTAGATCTACAAGAAGCACTTAATTTATAGATAGCCAGTGGGGGGCCGGGCGTGGTGGCGCACGCCTTTAATCCCAGCACTCAGGAGGCAGAGGCAGGAGGGTCCATGTGAGTTCAAGGCCAGCCTAGTCTACAAAGCGAGTTCAGGACTGCCAAAGCTAACACAGAGAGACCCTGTCTCGGAAAAAAAAAAAAAAAGATAGCCAGTGGGCACAATCTGTTCTTTGGGCAAGTACTGACCACTAAGTGGCATCTCCAGCCCTCTTTTCATTTTTATTTTGAGACAAGGTCCCCACTAAGTTGCCCAGGCTGCCCTTGAAATGTCCTCTTGCTTTCAGCCTCCTTGCTTTCAGCTAGGATTACAGGCACTGACCACCAGATATGACACAGACACGATCTCTTTAGTTTGGTTCTATTTCTTGGGACAGACGTGTCAGCAGTTGTGGGTGCTGGCTGGCCTTCACTGAGGACCTCAGTCTGGTCCCACCACCTAAAACAACAGCCCCAGGGAGTCTGGGGGCACCTGCATATATGTGCACCTCTCTCTCTCTCTCTCTCTCTCTCTCTCTCTCTCTCTCTCTCTCTCTCTCACACACACACACACACACACACACACACACACACACACAGTGTGCTTCATTCCTGCATTTGAGGGTCAGCCCAATGCTGGGTAAGCACTCAATAGACACTAAACAGAATGCCCAACTTCCGCTCATAGTCTGTAATGAATTCCAGATAACACAGAATCTCTCACCCAAGGTAAGGGCTCTCTAAACACGTCTGGTGCTGTCTTCCCTAGGGAAGGATGATAGAAGAAACGTTTGTGAAAGTTCCATTCAGACACAGTGTTTCTCCAGGTATTTTTCACGTGGCAGTTGACTGAGTCACGAGTGCAAAACTGCAGTTGAGGGTGTGCTGGCCTCAGCAAGCATTGAGCTGGGACCTGCAACCATGGGGAGACAGGGAGTAAGGGAGTGGGGGTGTATGGAAAGGTGGACGTCATGTGAGGGTGGATGTTACGGGGAGCGTCACACCACACCCGTGACCTAAGCCACAGCCCATGTAAATAAAGCTTTCCATCTGCCAGGCCTTGAGGGAAGGCTGCGGAACTAGGAGCCACAGCTTTGCTTTCATCCACCAAGCACCTCGCTGCTGCTGGGGAAGCCAGGCAGAACTACTTATCAAGAGTTATTTCAAGGCTTCACAAACAATTATCAACAATTATACAACTCTTGCCAGGTGCCTCGGGGCAGACAGATGGCACTCACAAGGTCGGTGCCCTCTGGGAAGTTCATCCAAAAGCAGAGACAAAAATTTTTTAGAAGAACAAAACAGCAGAGTAAAGACAAGCAGGGAGCCGGGCGCGGTGCCGCACTCCTTTAATGCCAGCACTCGGGAGGCAGAGGCAGGTGGATCACTGTGAGTTCGAGGCCGGCCTGGTCTACAAAGAGAGTCCAGGACAGCCAAGGTTAACACAGAGAAACCCTGTCTCCAAAATCAAAACCAAGCCAAAACAAAGCAAAGCAAAACAAAAAGACAAGGCATATGGCCAGGCCAGGCTTTGGTTCCTGAAGATGGCGGTGTCCCTTCTCAGGGTTCCCCCAACAGGACAACTTAAGCGTCTTGTGGGAGCCAGAAAAATGTCGTCCACGGTTCAGAGACTAATCTTCCCAGTCAGACACACCTCGTGCTGTGTGGCATCAGGCCGGTGACCTCAGCTCTCTGATGATTTGGGGCTGACTCACAGGGTTGATGGTTTAAGGAGCAAACTGGAGAAAAGCATTTGGCATAGGCGTGGCGAGGAAAACGGCTTGGGCAGCATCTTGTGTTTATCTAGGTGCTGGGATGAGAGGCGTGTGCCACAAGGGGTTCAGAAATGTATCTTCCAGCTGGGCGTGGTGGTGGCGCATGCCTTTAATTCCAGCACTCCAGAGGCAGAGACAAGCGGATTGCTGTGAGTTCGAGGCCAGCCAGGTCTACAAAGTGAGTCTAGGACAGCCAAGGCTACACAGAGAAACCCTGTCTCTCGAAAAACCAAAAAAAAAAAAAAAAAAAGAAAGAAAGAAAGAAAGAAAGGTATCTTCCACCGATGGCCATCTGAGTGTTCCCAATGTTACAGGGTTCTTGTGTACCCTAACATTTAGTAACCTGCTTTAACTGCCCTTCCAGTGGGGCACTGCTTTGTTGTGTGGGGCTGCTTGACTTTCTTCAACACCATTTCCCTAGGAGCCTGTGAGATGGCTCCCTGGGGAAAGCTGCTTGCCTCCAAGCCTGATGACTCCAGGTCAGTCCCTGGGATCCACAAGGCGGAAGCAAAGAACTGACTCCCCAAAGCTGTCTTCTGACTTCCACACCTGTGTGAGGAGATACAAACGGCAGCTGGGCAGTGGTGGCACACACCCTTTCATCCCAGCACTCTGGGAGGCAGAGGAGGACAGATCTCTGTAAGTTTGAGGCCAGCCTGGTCTACAAAGTGAGTTCTAGGACAGCCTGGGTTACACAGAGAAAGTCTGTCTCAAAAAACAAAGAAACAAACAAAAACAAAAACAAAAAAGGAAAGAAATTCAAACAAGCTACACCCACAAAAGTACATAAGGGGTGGCGACATGGCCCAGTGGTTAATAGTACTGATTGCTCTTCCAGAGGACCTGAGTTCAATTCCCAGCACATGGCAGGGCTCAACTGTCTATAACTCCAATTCCAGAGGATCTGACACCCTCACAACAGTAAACATAAAATTAAATTTAAGTTTAAAAAGTAAATAAATAAAATGTAAAAAAAATTATAAACATTATTTTATTATTTTAACCATTACATAACTTGTCATCCTAATCGTTTAAAGTGTATAGTTCATTAATGTCAAGTATATTTATGCTGATTTTTAATAGAGCACTAGGAAGTGTGTATGTGTTGTATAAATGTGTTCATGTGATCTCATGTACATGTGTGCAAATTGTCAGATCCCCTAGAAACCCTGGAGAAGTGGCTAACTGCGGTGCCTATAAGCAAACCAAAGTGCGCAGTGGCCTCCAGGCTCACTCAGTACCTGTGGCTCCTCTCTGCTCTTCTCACCCTTGGCTCCTACCTTAACCCTCTCCATCCCAGAGGCTTCCTCCTGTCCCTTCCCCCAGCTTCTGATTCCTATATAAATCCCCTACCACTTAGGCCACAAGCTCGCCTGGTCCTCCAGCCTGGGTTCCTGGTTCCTCTTTCTCTCTCTCTCTCTCTCTCTCTCTCTCTCTCTCTCTCTCTCTCTCTCCTTTTCCTCCTCTCCTCTCTCTATCTCTCTGTCTCTCTCTCCTCTTTCTGCCTCTCTGTCTCTTCCTCTTCTGTCTCTCTCTCTCTCTCCTCTCTCTCTCCTTCTCCTCCTCTTCTCTTCTCTCTTTCTCTCTCTCTCCCCCTATCTGTCTCCTCTCATGCCTGGTCTTTGCTGCTGGTCATGTTCAGTATACTACTTCCTGTTTCTGCTCTGGATTCTTCCAGATGCCTATGGCTCTCTCTTGTGTGTACAATAAAAGCCTTCCCCTCCTCATTTACATTCACACATGTGTACGAAGGCCAAAGATTGGTGTTGGGTGTCTTCCTCTCCATCTTAGTTTTAAAAATAGATCTCTCAATAAACCTGGGCATCATTTATTCAGCTAAACAGAGTGACCAATGAACTCCAGAAATCTGCCTGCCTCTATCTTTTCTCTCTCTCTCTCTCTCTCTCTCTCTCTCTCTCTCTCTCTCTCTCTCTCTCTCTCACACACACACACACACACACACACACACACACACATACACACACACACACACACACACACACACACACACACACACACACAGCATCCTGGGGATTATAGGCATGTGCCTAGATTTTATCCTAAATGGGTGCGGGGATCAAACTGAGGCCCTCATGCTTGCAAAGTGTGTACTTTATTGACTGAGCCATTCCCCCAGCCTGTTAGTCATTTTATTAAAAACATCATTATTTTCAACATTATTTTGCTATTATTATTATACATTACATAATTTGTCACCGTAACCATTTAAAGTGTACAGCTCAGTCATATGTGTACTTAATCCCAGTACTCAGGTGACAGAAAAAGGCATTGCTCTGTGAGTGTAAGGCCAGCCTGGTCAGCATAACCAGTTCCAGGCCAGCCAGCCAGGCCTATACAGTAAGACCGTATCTCAAGACAGACAGACAGAAAGAAAGAAAGAAAGAAAGAAAGGGAAAAAGAGAGAGAGAGAGAGAAAAACCAAAACCATGCAGTTCTGTAGTATGAAGTATATTTACCGTCTTATACCATAGATGGCTAGAAATTTTTCATTTTGCAAAAATGAAATTGAACACAATTTCCTCAGTTTTTCCTTCCTAGTTCCCTGAGGCAGGATAGAAAGAGGAAAAAGCTAAAGCAACATGGACTGGAAAGATGCTCCTTTGCTTAAGACCTGGCCTGTGTCCTTGCTGGCAGAGAGCCAGAAGCTTCAGCGTGACGTACAGAGCCAAAACAGCCTATAGAGATGCCTAAAGGCACCAGCAAGGCTGTGCTGACTCAGGCCTTGAGTTTAACTGTATATAAACACCCCTCTCCCTCTCAGCCTCACATCATAAACCACCTTACTATTTCATGTACCAAAGGAAATCCTTAAGATAGCAACACAAACCAGGGTGTGTTTTTCTTTCTTTTTTTTTCCCTTCCTTCCTTCCTTCTTTCCTTCCTTTTGCTTAACTTTACATGTTACTTAATTTTTAAATGTTAATCTTTAAGCTTGGTTTTAAATTTGAGCTACATACATAGAAAGCCACAGAATTGCGGGGCGTGGTGGCACATGTCTTTAATCCCAGCACTTGGGAGGAAGAGGCAGGGGATCTCTGAGTTTGAGGCCAGCCTGATCTAGAAAGTGAGTCCAAGACAGCCAGGACTACAAGAGAAATCTTGTCTTGAAAAAAAGAAACAAAAAACCAACCAAAGAAAGCCACAGAAGCATTGCAAAGCCACTTCATGTGGCTTTTTCTCTTGAGAAGACTGACAGACTGAGCTTGATTCCCTAGGCTCTACACAAGCTGTCCTTTGTCCTAAACACATGCGTGCACACACACACACACACACACACACACACACACACACACACACCATGGAACACACACACACACCATGGAACACACACACACACAAAATGAAATGTTTTAAACATTGTAAATAAACAGGATGTATCGCTACTTAGCCCATTCACTAACGTTGCCTTACTCTGGCTTGTCCTGGCTTCGTTTCTGCAGTACAGTCAGGGATCCAAGCTTGCTTGACTCGAGGTCACTAAGGGAGAAGGAACTTCTTTGGCTGTTGGTAGCAGTGCGAGGCTACCTCTTCCAGTCTCCACTGTCAACCCCAGTCCTTGGGAACAACTACGTTAGTCTGTTTCTAAGAAGAGATTATTTTCATCATATTTTACAAATCAAAGAAGCAGAGTCCGCAGCAGGGGTAACTGTACACACCAGCGCCGCTCGAGAGCAAGCCAGACAAAATCCCGGCACAGCCGGAGGAGGGACTCATGAGGCCCCGCCCCTAGCCTAGGTGCTATTGGTTGCTGCCAGAGAAGTGTCAGTTTTCTTTGGGGAGGGGGATGTGACCTCACAGTACAGTAGCCTGACCTACATCCAAGCGCATACAGGGAGCACTAAGTGGATTCAGTGGGTTAAAACAAAATAATAAGAGCATCACCATCAGTTGTGAAGGAAAAGTGAGACAGGGGAGGGACGAGAGGAGGAGGGCGGGGACGGACTCGATCAAAACACATTATGTGTATTTAGCACTTGGGAGGCAGAGGCTGGTGGATCGCTGTGAGTTCGAGGCCAGCCTGGCCTACAAAGTGAGTCCAGGACAGCCAAGGCTACACAGAGAGACTCTGTCTTGAAAAACCAAAAAAAAAAAAAAAAAACCTCAAAAGATTAAAAAATAAAGTCATAAAACAAACCAGGATCCACAACTTAAGTTATGGAACTCAGGACAAAATAAAAATGTTTAATTCTGTGTCGGGCTGTAGAGACGGTTCTGTGGTGAAGGGTACATGCGACTCTTGCAGAGGACGGAGTTCGGTTCCCAGCACCCACACCAAGCTGCTGACACCACCTGGCACTCCAGCTCCAGCGGGTCTGAAGCCCGTGGCCTCCTTGGCCACTTGTAAGTTTGTGTCCACAGGCCCAATTAAAACTCTTTTTTTTACAGAATGTAAATGTTTACAGAATGTGCAGAGAATGTCAGGTTGTTTAACCGCAGAGAATTGAGCCACACTCGAGGGGCCCTTCTGAATACAGTCACACAGAAGTCATGAGGCAAGGCTAGGGACACCTAAAGCCATAAAAGATAAGTGACCTTCCTGAGGTCACACAACAACTGGGGCAAAGATGCAAGCCTATAAAGTCCTGTGACTCGGAGGTCGGGAATGCGGTGCAGTGGGTTGCGGTATCCTCCGGGCTCTGGTCCTCGTTGCCACCCATCCTGTCTGTGCTGATAAGCCCCTAGAAGGATCAGGAATTCAAGGTCAGCCTCAGCTACAGTGTGAGCTTCAGTCTATCTAGCCTGGCCTATATGAGACCCTGTCACAAAGGAAGAAAAAAAAAATTGCCTGACTTCTTTTTTCTTCCTACGTCGGCTAATGTGAAGCTGCTGGTGGCATGCTCACCCTCCAGGCCCCAGGCTCAGTCACAGTCTCATGTCCGGTCCCATGTCTGTCTTCAATATGAGTAAAAAAGAACTTTGCACGTCACAGCCTAGTAGGGATGAACACTAGGGTTGCTTTCCTGAGTTATAGATCCCCTTAGGTCTTATTTAGTACTTTCATTAAACTGCTGAACCCGGAGACGCCCTCTCTCAGAAGTCTTTAAAAGTCGGGCCGTGGATATGACTCAATGGTTAAAGCTTCAGAGGTTAAGTGTGGGGACTGTGGCTCGGATCCCCACAATCAGTGTAAATGCTGGCCACGCTGGATGCCCACCCATAATCCCAGCCTCAGCGAATACAGGCAAGGGCTCCAGGAGCAAGCTGGCTGGGAAGACTAGCCGTATCTTCCAGCTCTGGGTTTGACTGAGAGAGTCTGTCTTAATGAATAAGGTGGAAGAGCCATATGCAGGGTGATTAATCTGCCCCTCCCCCACCCCCACATGCATGCAAACCCATGCAGGGCACCCACACATGTGCCCACACACAATGCAAGCATGCATACACATATAGCCCACCACACACATGTAAAAGAAGAAAAAAAGAATACAGTCTATAAAATCAAGTTGCTTGATCAAAGTACATTATATGTATTTCTGAAATTCTCAAACAATAAAAACAAGAAAGGTTTTTTTTTTTTAAATTATCATGAAACAAGCAAGGATCCAAGCATAAGTTATGGAACTCAGAACAAAATAAAAAAATTTAAGTTCTGTGTTAGGCTGCAAGTCCTATTTGTTCTGCAAGTTGGATCTCCTAGCTTCTCCCAGGGTCTGTGGCCTGCATCATTAAAGAATGCCTCACTTGTAACCAGGCCCAGCTCTTCTCTCTATAAAAGCACAGGGGGAAATCTTTATTGTTTAAAACAAGAACCATATTTTGGGTCTGGAGATATGGCTCAGCAGCTAAGAGTACACGTCACTCTTGCAGAGGACCCAGGTTGGGTTCTCAGCATCTGTACCGTATTTCACCACTGCCTGTAACTCCAGCTCCAGAAATTCGGAGGCGCTCTTCAGGGACGCCTGCACATACATACACAGAGAGAGGAAAAGAAAACTTCAAAGAGTCAGATTTTTTTTTTCTTTTTAGTTTTAGTTTTTTCAAAACAGAGTTTCTCTGTGTAGCCTTGGTTGGCCTGGACTTTGTAGACCAGGCTGGCCTCGAACTCACAGACATTCGCTTGCCTCTGCCTCCTGAGTGCTGACATTACAGGCGTGTGCCACCACTGCCAACTAAGGGTCAGATTTTTAAATGTAAGCGAAAATGAATTTTACTCACGGTTAAAGAGCCAGGCTTGATAGCAGATGCCTGTCACCCAGCACTTGAGAAGAAGAGGGTTCCAGGCTAAACTGCATAATACATGACACCCTGCCTTAAAAGCACTGCCTGCTCTTTCAGAGGTCCTGAGTTCAATTCCCAGCAACCACATGGTGGTTCACAACCATCTGTAATATAATCTCATATGCAATAAATAAAATAAATAAATCTTTTTTTAAAAAGACAAACAAAAAACTAACTAGATTAGTTAAAATTAGTCTAAGCTAAATTAATTAGACTAATCTAATCTTAGATTTAAGAACCAAGGCTAATTCTACACCTTTGGAAAGGACCACATTTGTGTGTGTGTGTGTGTGTGTGTGTGTGTGTGTGTGTGTGTGTGCGTGTGTGTGTGTGTGTGTGTGTGTTTCTGCGTGTGTGTTTGTGTGCTAATCTTTGTGAGGGCCTTTTTGGCAGTTGAGGAAGGAGAGAAAGAAACATGACATCAAATAAATGACTGACTCATGTTTCCGGTGTTGCTGATATGGATTCTTTGAGTGGGTTTAACTCACCAAACCAGGGTCTCAAAAACTCAACACCCACCAAAGCCACTCAGAAGTGGCTTGCAAGAATTCCCTTTCTCACGTCCATGAAGAATAAAGAAACATGGACAAGGGGTAAATAAAGTCAACCTAGATTTATTAAGAGAGGGCTGGAGGGACCTCTCAGCCATTAAGAGTACTAGTTGCTCTTCCAGAGGACCCTGGTTCAGTTCACAGCATCCTGTGTTGGCTCACAAATGTCTGTAAGGCCAAGGGCTCCCACACCCTCTTTTGGTCTCCTTGGGCTCTACAAATATGGTGCACAGACACACATGTGGAGAAAACACCCATACACATAAAATAAAAATAGATAAGTCTCTGAAAACTATTTTATCATATGTATTTATTTTATGTGTGTTAGTGTTTTGTCTGCACATATACTATGTGCACCAAGTTTGTGCCTGGTGCCCGAGGAGGTCTGAAGAGGAGGCGAGGGAAGGTCAGATCCTCTGGAACTGAAGTTACAGGCTGCCGTGAGCCACCATGTGTGTGTCAGGAACTGAACCCAGGTTCTCAGCAAGAATTACAAGTGTTTTTAACCACTTAAGTCATCTTTCCAATACCCAATCCAAATCCCTTTCTCCCTCTCCCCTCCCTCTCTCTCTCTCAAAAAAAAAAAAAAGTGAAAAAAAAAAAAGCCTGGCAGTGGTAGCATAGGCCTTAATCCCAGCACTCGGGAGGCAGAGGCAGATGGATCGCTGTGAGTTCGAGGCCAGCCTGGTCTACAAAACAAGTCCAGGACAGCCAAGGTTACACAGAGAAATTCTGTCTCAAAAAAAAAAAAAAAAAGTAAAAAAGAACACCCTTGGAAGCTGGAAGTGGTGTTGCACTCCTTTAATCCTAGCACATGATAGGCAGAGACAGGCAGATCTCTATGAGTTCGAGGCCAGCCTGGTCTACAAAGAGAGTCCAGGACAGCCAAGGCTACACAGAGAGAGCTTGTCTGGAAAAACAGAAGACAAAAAACAAAACACAAGAACACCCCTGAGGGTAAGAGCTTTTCCAAGATAGAAACACAAACAACACCTGTCCTGTTGGGTGGGCTTCCGTGAGGTGTATGGTAGGGCCTGGATGAAGAGGGACATGACCCATGTTGATATGTTATTTTTGAGTAAATCATAGATTGAGCTAGTAAGGAATTCATACACCTACGTGTGCTGTTCCTTCACGCCAACCAGATAATTCTCTGTGCATTTGGTGAAAGGGTCAGTGTGCTCCATGCCGACTCAGGATCCACCAATTGGGCCTTGTTCTTTCTTACTGCCTAAGGGAGCTGGCTTTTGTCTCCTAATGGCATCGTGTCACTCTTGTTCTCTTCCTGTGAATTGAACTGCTTAGTCCTGGTTTTCAGTTAAATAATGAATACCTGTGGCCCTATTCATCTGCCCAGGAGCAGATCCTCTGCGACATCACAGCTCCCGCGGGCTTCCCCCTGGCCATCGTCCCGAAGCTCAAAGGTAATTGCTATCCTGAAGTGCTTTTTAAAGTTGTTTTAAATGTGAACCAGTTTAGGAATGCAGTGTTCAGTTTTGCATGCCTTTGGAATTCATTAAAATATAGTATCATAACATGTCATCTAGGGGCTGGAGAGAGAGCTTCCTCAGCAGCTAGGACTTCTTGCCTCTCTCCTGGAGCACCAGAATTGGGTTCCTGACACCAACATGGTAATTCACAGCTGTCCGTATCTCCAGTTCTGGGGGATCCGACGCCCTTCTCTGGCCAATTCCAGCAAGCGGTACACATAAAATCAACATACATGCACACACTTGAGCTTGTGCACATAATTATTAAAAATATTTGTAATTTGTCATATATTTTTATTAGGGGTTTGTTGTTGTTGTTGTTTTGAGGTTTTATTGGTTTTATTTTGTTTTGGTTGTTTTGTTAACCGTAGCCCAGACTAGCCTCAGATTTTATGATGATGGTGATGATGATGATGATGGTGATGATGATGATGATGATGTTTTTCTGTTACACAGAGCACTGACTGTCCTGGACTCACTTTGTAGACCAGGCTGGCCTCGAACCCACAGAGATCTGCCTGCCTTTGCCTCCCAAGTGCTGGGATTAAAGGCCTGCGACACTACGCCCTGCTCAATATGCCATTTTGGGGGGTGGGGGTGGTTCGAGACAGGGTCTCTCTGTGTTGTTACCTTTGGCTGTCCTGGGCTCCCTTTGTAGAATATGCCATTTTTTGATGCTGTTTAAACTATGTTTTTTATTTAAATTAAGAAACTGACCCGGATGTAGTAGTGCACACCTTTAATCCCAGCACTCAGGAAGCAGAGGCGAGTGGGTCTCTGTAAATTTGAGCCAGCCTGGTCTTCAGAGCCAGTTCCAGGATAGCCACAGCTATTACACAGAGAAACTCCATCTTGAAAAACCGAAAAGAAAAGAAAAGAAAAGAAATACGGGTTCAAGCCGGGGAGGTGGCACACGCCTTTAATCCCAGCAGTTGGGAGGCAAAGGCAGGCGGATCGCTGTGAGTTCGAGGCCAGCCTGGTCTACAGAGTGAGTCTAGGACAGCCAAGGCTACACAGAGAGACCCTGTCTCCAGAAAAAAAAGAAAGAAAGAAAGAAAGAAAAGAAAAGAAATGTCGGTTCAATAAGGAGCTCCCTTTAGGGCCAGCACACAAAAAGATCACAAGTCAGAGTGCAGCAAAGTTAGTGAGCTTATCACATGAGCAGAAAAGCATAATGTGTTGTGAGGGTAGCTTCTGGGGAGGATTTTCCCTAAGTGCCACAGCAGTAGCTATGGATATGGTTGAAGGGATTTAAAACTACTTAATTGGAGAGATGGCTCAGAGGTTAAGAGCACTGTCTGCTCTTCCAGAGGTCCTGAGTTCAATTCCCAGCAACCACATGGTGGCTCACAGCCATCTGTAATGTGATCTAATGCCCTCTTCTGTCATGCAGGCAGAGCATTGTATACATAATAAATAAATAAATCTTTAAAAAAAGAAGGAAACTACTTAATTTACAGCAGTGGCTTAGATATTAAGGAAAGCATGTATTGGCATAGTTCCGTTTTCCTTTACCAAGGACTGCTTTATAGCCAGGCAATGGTGGCACACGCCTTTAATCCCAGCACTCGGGAGGCAGAGGCAGGTTCGAGGCCAGCCTGGTCTACAGAACGAGTTCCAGGATAGCCAATGATACACAGAGAAAGCCTGTCTCAAAAAAAAATTGTTTTATTATTTTCGTGTGTGTGTGTGTGTGTGTGTGTGTGTGTGTGTGTGTGTGTATGCGTGCGCACACTCATGCACATGTGGATGCAATTGCAAATAAGGGTCAGATTACCATGGGGCTGGAGTTAAAGGTGCTTGTGAGCCACCTGACCTGGGTGCTGGGAACCAAATTTAGGTCCTCTGGGGAAGCACTGAGTGCTTTTAACCACCAAGCTAGCTCTAGACTTAAGTTACTTTTGTCTGTTTTTTTGTTTTCTTTTTAGATTGATTTATGTGTATAAATGTTGTGCCTGCATGTATGTCTGTGAACTACGTATGGACCTGGTGCCTGTGGACGTCAGAGGAGGGGACCGATTCCGTTGGAACTGGAGTTTGAGACAGTTGTGAGCTGCCACGTGGGTACTGGAAAATGAACTCCAGTCCTCTGAAAGGACAGCAACTGCTCTTAACTGCTGAGCTATCTCTCCAGCCCCAAGTTATTTCTCTTATCCACAGAATTCCGTCCTTGAAGAGGAGATTTTATTGGTGTATTGTGCAAGTCTAAGCAATCCCTTCTTTTTTCACTTTTTAGACAGGGTGTCCTGAAGCCCAGGCTGATTTGAACTCCTGGTCCTCTTGTTTACACCTCTGAGTGTCAGGGTTATAGATGTTTGTGTGTACTCACACCTTTCTTATACACAGACTTTCTTTTCTTTTTTCTTTTTTTTCCCCCTGAGATGGGCTTTCTCTGTGTAGCCTTGGCTATCCTGCACTCACTTTGTAGACCAGGCTAGCCTTGAACTCCAGCCATCCCCTGGCTCTGTCTCCAGAGGTCTCGGATTAAAGGTGTGCGCCACCCAGCTCAGACTTTCTTATACATAGATTTAGACCATGGGTCATCCGCCAGTTTTAGAAATTTTGAGAAATCTCGTTTCTGAGCAGGGCAGTAGTGGCATGCACCCCTAATCCTAACACTTGGGAAGCAGAGGCAGGTGGATCTCTATGAGTTTGAGGTCAGCCTGATCTAGGTCAGCCTGATCTACAGAGCTAGTTTCAAGGCAGCCAAGGCTACACAGAGAAACCTTGTCTTGAAAAAAGAAAGCCAGGTGTGGTGGCGCATGCCTTTAATCCCAGCACTTGGGAGGCAGGCGGATCTCTGTGAGTTCAAGGCCAGCCTGGTCCATAAATGAGTCCAGGACAGGCAGGGCTGTTACACAGAGAAACCTTGTCTCGAAAAACCAAAAGAAAAGAAGGAAGGAAGGAAGGAAGGAAGGAAGGAAGGAAGGAAGGAAGGAAGGAATCTCATTTGTGATGTTTCTTAGAACAGGGAACATAGCACAGGTGGCCTGGGTAATTTTGCTGAACCACCAGATCTCAGCACCGAGTGACAGAAATCAACCAGGAGAATGAGGAGCTGCCCGTTCTCTTTTCTTGTCCCTTTATTTTCTAACTAGTTATCCTGTTTCAATATAGTGTCAATGTGCGACTAGTTTTACCAAGTGTGCTTTCTTTCTTTCATTTTCCTCTTTTGAGAGTGTCCCATGTAGCAGGCTGGACTCAAATCTGCTGTACAGCTGAGGACGACAGATGCCTGCAATGGTTATTCTTGGTTGACAACTTGAATACATCTGGAATTAACTAAATTTTATAAATGGAAGGCACACCAGTGAGGGATTTCCCACCCCCTGCTTAACTTGAAGGAGAAATATCCACTTCTAATCCAGATCTTTGTTTGTTTTGTTTTTCGAGACATAGTTTCTCTGTATAATAGCCCTGGCTGTCCTGGATTTTGGCCTTGAACTCACAGAGATCTGCCTGTCTCTGCCTCTAGAATGCTGGGATTAAAGGTGTGTGCCACCATGCCAGTTTGTTTTGTTTTAATAATTTTAATTTTGTTTATTTTATGTGCACTGGTGTTTTGCTATCTGTGTGAGTGTGTCAGATTCCCCTGGAACAGGAGTTGCAGACAGTTATGAGCTGCCATGTGGTTACTGGGGAATGAAAGCAGATCCTCTAGAAGAACAACCAGTGAGCCAGGCATGGTGGCACACGCCTTTAATCCCAGCACTCAGGAGGCAGAGGCAGAGGCAGGCGGATCACTGTGATTTTGAGGCTAGCTTAGTCTACAGAGAATCCCAGAACAGTCGAGGCTACACAGAGATACCCTGTCTCGAAAAACAAAACAAAACAAAACAAAACAACAACCACAACAGTGCTCCTAATGCATCAGCCCCTTTAATCCAGATTTTAAAGTGGGAAGACACACCCTTACTCTGTACAGAGAATCCCAGAACAGTCGAGGCTACACAGAGATACCCTGTCTCGAAAAACAAAACAAAACAAACAAAACAAAACAACAACCACAACAGTGCTCCTAATGCATCAGCCCCTTTAATCCAGATTTTAAGGTGGGAAGACACACCCTTACTCTGTACAGAGAATCCCAGAACAGTCGAGGCTACACAGAGATACCCTGTCTCGAAAAACAAAACAAAACAAAACAAAACAAAACAACAACCACAACAGTGCTCCTAATGCATCAGCCCCTTTAATCCAGATTTTAAGGTGGGAAGACACACCCTTAATCTGTACAGAGAATCCCAGAACAGTCGAGGCTACACAGAGATACCCTGTCTCGAAAAACAAAACAAAACAAAACAAAACAACAACCACAACAGTGCTCCTAACGCATCAGCCCCTTTAATCCAGATTTTAAAGTGGGAAGACACACCCTTACTCTGTACAGAGAATCCCAGAACAGTCGAGGCTACACAGAGATACCCTGTCTCGAAAAACAAAACAAAACAAAACAAAATAACAACAACAACAACAACAACTGTGCTCCTAACACATCAGCCCCTTTAATCCAGATTTTAAAGTGGGAAGACACACCCTTAATCTGGGCCACACCTTCTGTTGGAAACCTCTGTAAACAAGGATGTAGACATAGGATCTCTTTGAACTCACAGTGATCCGCCTGCCTCCGCCTCCCGGGTGCTGGGATTAAAGGTGTGTGCTACCACGCCTGCCTATGAAGCTTAATATAAGGGCTTAGCTACGGACTTCCTAGTCTATTCCTTCGCTAGCGTCGAAGAGTCTACTTCTTTGGGATTACAATTTCTACTAAAGACTAGCCTCGTGGACTGACCAACTTTTGGATTCTTGGACTTTCCGTTCACAGCCAGACGCTAAATTTATAGGCTGGACATAGCCTATAAAAGAGGGAGACACTTACTACTTATGAAAATTAATCTGTAAGTGACTTATTTAAATTGTGCTTCTGTCTCTGGGGTTATCCCTGATGATTACCTAACAGATTATTGAATGGTTTGGGGTGGAAGCCGAGAAAATTTATTTTCTGAGCTCAAGGAGGTGGCCAGTTCAGGATCTGAACTACATCCTCAAGGGGAAGTTGTATTGAATATTTAAAGGCGAAAACTGCAATTAGCTCATGGTGGGGGGGGGCAGATGGTGGAACAGGGTGGTCAGCTCTGACTCAGGTTATTTTGCTAACAAGAAGTTGTAGCTAACCTTGAAAGTGTGCCTGACAGTGTTTAGGGTACATCCAAAGTGTCACCAAGTATATAGATAGTAAAATATGAATTATGACATCATTGAATGATAGATAATAAGGGTGCAGACAGAGTGTAGCTTAGTATAAGGTCTGCTTGCCCTCCCCCACCCCCCCACCCACCCCCCCACCCACCCCCCCACCCACCCCCCCACCCCCCCACCCACCCCCCCACCCCCCCACCCCACCCCCCCACCCCCACCCCCCGCCTCGCAAGGAATTTTGCCGTTGGTGGTCTTTGGGGTGGATTTAGGCTGTTTCTAACAAAATGGAGTCTGACAGCTTTGAACAGGATTTCTTCAATTGTCACTGTATTTCTATAGGTAACATCAAAATGTATCTATTGTTCAAAAGTCTGTTAGCTGAATACCTACTGTATCCAGATACTCTTTTAAGACTTTTGGCCACAATTGGGGAAAAATCCATGTTCTTAGCTGAGAGAATGGGAAAGACCAAAAATAAATAAACAAATTAATTAATTAATAAAATAAACAGTAAACTGGACACTGAGGCAAGAAGATTATGAGTTCCAGACCAGTCTGGACTACATAGTGAGATCTTAGAACGAACAGGAAAATAATAAATAGTAATAAATAATAATAATAATAATAATAATAATAATAATAATAATAATAATAATAATATAATACCACCACCAAAACAAACAAACAAACAAACTTGGCAGCTAAGAAGAAAATGAAGACCAAAACTGATGCCTCTCTTAATAAGATGGCTTTAGGAAGGCTTCTCTGAGGAGATGATTGATTTAAACCAAGTTGCATCATAATTTGGGGGTGTTGGCATTCAAGAAGTTTCTGGAAACTGCCACCTCTTGGATGTATGATTGTGTTCGCAGTTACCCAACTTCTGAACCTAGCCTATAAAATTCAGAGAGGACATAGGGCACTGTGAATGATAGTAATTGTATGATTTTAGAGTAATTTTATTATTTATGAATGTATAAATGAAATATATCCCTCATGCCACAAGAGGAAAAAGAATGTCAACATTCCTAAGAGACTTTGTAATTAAAACGCGGTTAGGACCCCGCGACGGAGCCAACAGTGCCTTCTTTAAAAAATCGAAACACGCGCTTTAGGTTTCTATACTATAAAGTGGAGGTAATTTTTTGCTGTTGTTAATTTGACATTTATCCAGCCACCTCTTTCGAGACACAAATGTGCCAGGCGTGATCTTAAATATGGAAATGTATTCATGGGTTTAATACACGGCCATCCAGCAAATCCTTTATTCTCTTGACAGCGTCTTTGGAGACCGGAGTTAGATTAAAGCCCCCAAGGGCTAACTTCGGACCCAGCCAACTCGGCTCCGGAAACTTGCAAACGTCAGCGGTCAGAGCGGTGCCTAGCTCAAGGTAAGAGTCGGACACAACTCTTAAGATGCTGTTGGTGGGGGATGACGGTCTATTCTCGCTGGCCGCGTTTGCGGAGTTCGGGGTATAGTGTTGGGAGGGGAGCCGGCACACAGCAGCCATCCCAGCGACGAGACTCGTGGGCGGGTGGGATTAGTGGATCACCCCCTAGGCACGCCGCTCCGGCCGCCTGAGCGCCCCTTCCAGGCCAGCCCAGTGGGACGGTCCGCCTCCCCTTCCGCCCCGACGCACGTAGTTTCTCCCGTTCTCCGCGTAGCTTCTGGTTCCACGCTCCGAGTCACAAAGCGCGGGGTCACGTGGGCGGGCCGGTGCGCTTTGTGACGCCACGGCCCCGCCCCCGGCCCGCCTATCGGCGCACGCCCAAGCCCCGCCTCGCGTGCGCCGCCCGTGCAGTCCCTGCTTAAGAGACCCCGGAGTGGGGGCGCTCGCCCGAAGCCAGGCCGCGTCCGCCATAGTGCCTGGCGCGGAGGTGTCGCCGGCGCTGGGTGCGGGCCGGAGAGCGGCCGGGGGAGGGGGCAGAGCAGAAAAAAGAAATAATAATAATAATAATAATAAATAAAGAGGGAATCCAGCGAAGCCCTTGCCGCCGCCCGACCGTTTCCGGGCTTCCCGACGCGGTCGTGGGCTCAGAGGCGACAGGAGCGGGAGCAGCGCGAGGAGCGGCAAGAGGAAGAGTCGGGCAGCCTCGGCGGTGTCCCCGGGGTCCGCGAAGCCGCCGGCCGGGGCCCGGGGTGGTGAGGAAGGGCCTCGCGCCCTAGCTGGGCCCCGCACCGGCTTTGTGTCAGGCGGCGGCGGGGGGGAGGCGGAGCCGAACCCGGCGGCCGCTGGAAGGCCTCTCCTCCGCCGACCGCGCGATCTCGGCCTAGGCCGCGTGCCGCTCGTGGCCTCCGGGGAGCAGGCGCCAGGGTGTGTGTGCGGTGGGGGCCTGGGCCTGGGGACGCCGACGCCGGTCGTCCGGAAGCCGGGAGGAGGCGAGAGGCCGCTCGTGGACTCCGGGCCTAGGCCCTCTCCCCGCAACCTTCTCCCGGGGCCTGGGTCACCCCCATCCACGGAGAGAGACCAGCCGGGAGGTGCGGCCGCTATGGACCCCTGACCCCGCGGGGTCATTCGGACTCTAACGTGTGGACTGACCGCTACTGACTGCACCGCCTGCCCCCCCGTCTCCTGCCGGCCCTTAGCATGAGCGAGGGGGACCCAGCCGGGTGACATTGTGCCGGTTGGCGGATCCTCGATTGCCCCTTTTCCCGTCCTGCTCCTCCCACATGAAGCGATTCTGAGTGCGGGGGGGTTCCGGATTATTGTTCTCACGAACCCCCGCTTGTGGTTGGGGGGGTATTTAATCTGAAGCCTTAGGGTTCTTCGTTGTCTTTTGAGTGTTTTGTGTGTGTACATATTTTGCTCTTAAGTTTATAAATATACATATATTGAGAGTGTCCACGTCTCCTCGCTGAACCTTAGGAATCCTTTGCCACAATGTCCTGTGTGCACTATAAATTTTCCTCTAAACTCAACTACGACACCGTCACCTTTGATGGGCTCCATATCTCCCTCTGCGACTTAAAGAAGCAGATCATGGGGAGAGAAAAGCTGAAAGCTGCCGATAGCGATCTGCAGATCACCAACGCGCAGACGAAAGAAGGTAAGAGGCACATGGGCAGCAGATACTTACTGGGTCGAGGAGGGTATTGAAAGTTGCTTGTTACAGGCCTAACCTCCATTCTTTCCCGTTGCAATACACAGTGTTTCATTGATAGCCCAGGATTGCAGCACCCGACCTTGGAGTTTTAACTGGCCTGCTTGTTTTCTGAATGCTGGGGTCATCTGGCTAACCCAAAATCATGTTAATCTAGTTATTCTCAAAAGTCGTCGTGTCCCCCACCCTTTAATTCCTTAAGGCTTTTTTTTTTTTTAACAGTGGGGATGGATTAAAAAGAGAAAAGGGTTGTTATCCAAGTCTGTTGGGTGTTTGCCTTGTGGAGAGCCTGTGTAAGGTTTCCCGTTAACACAGCAGTAGATAGAGCTTGTTCTATAACCTAGTAGTGTTTTGAGGTTGATAGCAAATTGCATACCCTTGTTTGTTTGTTTGTTTGTTTATTGGGGTTGCTTGTGGAAAAGGTGTTTTTGAGGATTTAATCAGTGTTGGGATTGGTTTTGGAATACAAAATGTTCCAAGGTGAACACTGAGGTTGTAATTCCAGAATTAGTGATACTTACGAGTCAGAATTCTGTAGCCCAGACTGGCCTCAAACCCCACCAGCCTTCTGTTTGAGCTTCCCAAGCATGGGGAGTGCAGGTGTTAACTCACACCCGCCAGCAGCAGTTCAGGAAAACTTCAAAGTGCAAGGCCCTAGCTTCTTAACCCAGTCCCACCACACAGAAAACAATATATATCATCAGGTTTCTGAAAAATAGTGGACTGCTACCAAGTGAGCCACTGATTATAATCATTGAGTTCATTTTATTTTATTTTAATTTATTTTGGTTTTTCAGGACAGAGTTTCTCTGTGTAGCTTTGGCTGTCTTGGACTGCTTTGTAGACCAGGTTGGCCTAGAACTCACATCCATCTACTTGCCTCCCAAACCCTGGGATTAAAGGCGTGCACCACCACACCCAGTTTTTTTTTCCAACTTTTTAAAAATTTATTCATATTACATCTCAATGGTTCACGCCCAGTTTTTTAAATAATATGGGGACTCCTTTCCTTCCTTTCTTTTTTTCTTTCCTTCTTTTCTTTTTTTATTTCAAGACAGGGTTTCTCCGTAGTCTTGGCTGGCCTGGAACTGGCTCTGTTTACTAGGCTGGCTTCAGCCTCCCTAGTGCTGAGATCAAAGGTGTGAACCAATTTGAACTCCAGATCCTCTTCAAGTGCTACTTGGAACTCAAATAATGGATGTGTCACAGTCATCTTTTCTGACTATCAACTTGTTTTGGTTTCTTTTTCTCAGTAATGCTCATGGGTGGGTTTTATTAGCTCAGACTTCTAACATTTACTGATGGGATGGAAAGAAGTAGAGTTAGTTCTGAATGGTGTCATCTTGTACCCCTCATTGGCCTGGACTACATAGATCAGGCAGGCCTGTGACTCACAGAGATCAGCTTGCTTCTGCCTCCTGAGTGCTGGAATCAAAGGCATGCTCCATCAAGCTAAATTTGGTATAAGATGTAGTATGCAGTTTTTGTTGTTTTGTTTTTTTAGTTGAAGTTTTAGGGATATGGTCTTCCCTCATCAGCCTGTATTTTGGTTGGTAGGCCAACTTTTGTCATGTAGAAGACCAGTTTTTCATTTGTAATATAAATATAAACATAATTATAATACTAAAAGAATAGTCTTTTCTTAATTGGAAATTGTATTTTTCTGTAATTTTTCTCTACTTAGAAGAAAAGTTGTTTATGGTATAAACAGCTAAGAAATAACTAAGTCCACCAAAAGCAGCCGTTAGTTAGTGTTGAAGTCACTTTATAAGTGGCTTTTTAAGAATTTGTAGCTATATTGCTATATAAATGCACCTTTATGAACAAGAGGAAAGGTAAAATATAAATGAAATTAGGGAATAGTAGGCACTTAAAATTATCAACTACATAGGTTTTATTTTTATTACAATACTATACAGTTGAAACAGCATTACTGTAATTTTTCAGATTATAAGATGCACCCAGTTTATAGAGCAGTAAAACAAGAAAAACAGTAAAAACAGCAACTGTACCATAAGGTACACCCTAATTTCTCCCCCACTTTTTTGGGGGGAAAGTGCTTATGGTCTGAAAAATATGGTATTTATCTTACTACCAAACAACAGTTAAAGGCAGCTTTCAGATTGGAGTACATCTAGATTGAAAAATCCTTGTCCACAAATTGACACTTTGTGACTTTGCAAAGGGAGTTCTTTGTCCCACAGTATGTTTTCTTTTATATGTTGCTCTTAATTGAGAAAGTTTGATGTTTGGTGGGTTAAGGGGGGAAAAACAGTTCTAGGAGCTTTCTTTGTTTTTTGCACTCAGATTGGGGGAGGGTGTTGCTCATGGTACAGAAACTTAAGGAGTTGGGGAGACTGCTCCGTGCTTTAGAAGGGTACTTACTGTTCTGGTAGAGGACCCCACTTGTGTCCCCAGCATGTGAAGTCAGAGCTCTTAACATCTCTTCCCTGGGCTCTGATGCCCCCTTCTGGCTCCACAGGCACCAGGCATGTTTGTAGGCACAGAAATGGCCTCAGTTTTACAAGGCAGTTGAATAAGAATTCTAGTTGGTTTAGAACCATCTAGCGAGTTAAAGATTCCAAAATAAATGCTTATGACAGTTTCTTTGATCACCTACATCCTACGCCCTTGATGAGAAGATTAAGCTAGAGATTTTAGCAAGTTTAGATTACTCATCTACCATGTATCTGCAAAACATTCTGTTAGTTCTGGAAATCTGTTAGGTATAGAGGACCATAAACCCTTGGTAAAGCTACAGTGTCTTGTGTCAGTTCTGTTTTGGACTTAGCCCTGCTTGTTTCTAGACTGCTATTTTATGGTGAATTCCTCCAAGTGGTTTTTTTACAGAAACCTTGGGGTTTTTTGTTTGTTTGTTTGTTTGTTTGTTTGTTTGTTCGAGACAGGGTTTCTCTGTGATAACCTTGGCTGTTCTGGACTCACTTTGTAGACCCAGGCTGATCTGAACTCAAAGCAATCCACCTGCCTCTGTCTCCCAAGTGCTGGAATTAAAGGGGTGAGCCACCACACCCGGCTGAAACCTTGGTTTTTATACTGACCCTCCCATCTACTTAGTAACCTTCACACCAAATTGGTTGATTTGGAAGCTGAATATGAAGGGGTTTTAGGGCTTTTTTTGGTTTGTTTTGTTTTTTATCCTTATTCTGGCCATCCATTCCTCAAATTCATCTTGTTTTTCATTTTATCTCCATGACTTCTGTTTTCATACAGAATTGATACTGGTAAGCCTATTTATTTTTTCCCCTTCCTGGTGCTAAGGCAAGTACCAGTGAGCTAAATCTTCAGCCCCTGAGCCCTTTGACTCTAAGGAACTACTTGTTAAGGATTTATGTGTTAGACGCTCTTGGGCGTAGGACCTCATGTAAATCCAAATACTTGTAACTGGCCAGCTAGAACCCTGTTTTTGAGAGCTGTTGGGGCACCTGACTTTATTACTATAGTACAGCACTGTGTTGACTTAATTACTTTGACTTTAACTATTTCTTCCTGTATGTAATCTAGGCTAGCCTTGAACTCAGCGGCAATCCTCCTGCCTCAGTCTCCTGAGTACTGGAATTGCAAGCCTGTTGTCATCACCCCACCTAGCTAATAAGTTGTTTTTTAAAGGTTTTGGGAATATACTTGAGGGTTGTTACACTTTTTTTTAAAAAAAAACAAAACAAAACAAAACAAAAGCACCCAAATGTTGGACACTTAAATTTGGGTTCTAAAATTATTAAACATTTAAAAATCCCCCTATCTTTTTTTTTTCCAACTCATTTTGCTTGGAATTTGGAAGCTGTCCAGGATAATGATAGTCTTGCATGCCTACATCTAGGAAATTGCATCACTCTTGTTGGATGCCTATGAGTCATAGTCAACAACTGAAAACATACTAAAGAACTCTTGCTTGGGCAGTTTGTTGTAGAACAAGGAATTACTAAATGCTTGATGACCAGCCATAATAAAACTGATATACATTAAAAGCCTGAAATGTGTGGAGGCAGGGGAAAATGGGCTACTTTGTGTTAGGTTGTGGGATTAAGGGAGATTTTTGCATTTAAAAAAAGGTTTGCTTATTTATTATGTATACAGTGTTCTGCTTGCATGTACACCTGCAAGCCAGAAGAGGGCATCAGATCACATTACAGATAGTTGTGAGCCACCATGTGGTTGCTGGAAATTGAACTCAGGGCCTTTGGAAAGAGCAGGTGATGCTCTTATCCACTGAGACATCTCTCCAGCCCAGATTTTTGCATCTCTTACATTGTGTTTTTCTTGATAATTGTCCTTGTTCCTTCCTTGGCTCTTTTTGCTACAATTATGGCCCACCTAATTTCATTTTTATAGAATTACTGTAATTATAGAGTAGAAAAATGTTACTCTTTCCTCCTCTTGATCTTCTCAAAAAGTGACACCAGCTTGGTAAAACTAGGAATGAAGGAATTCGTGCCTGCTTCTTCTTTCTCCATCTTTGCAATATTCATTCAGCCCATGAGCAGCCTCCACAACATTTTGACTATAATACTAGCTATTACTGGACCACAAAGCAGCCTTCTTATGACTTATCCTATTTCTGATCATACAAATACCAGAGCAGGTCTTTTTGTGACATAATTGTCATTACTTCACATAAAATCCACTAGTGACTTCTCTATTTCATGTGGAAACAAAGTATAAATTGGTATATGGTTTATACTTTCCTACTTTATTTTTATGTCAATCTTTAAATTTTTTTTCAACATTGTAGTCTTCGTGTCTGTTTTTTTTTTTTTCTCTTCACATTGTTTCCCCTCTGAGTAACTATTATTCATTTAGTTGTTTTGCATGTGGCTGGTTTCTCAGTTTTTTCATTCATAAACTCAAGCCTTTCAGAGGGGCTTTGTTTAAAACAACATTCTATCCAAAATGATATCCATCCTTCATTCTTGATTTAAAAAAACAATAGATTATAATCTCATGTTTAGCCTGTCTTTTCTAGTAGTAAGCAAAATGAGAGCAGAGGTCATAATGTTTAGGGACTAGGGAGATACACTCTGATTTCAAATAACCCCATAGTTAGCATGTTAAGAATTTCTTGGTTAAATGAGCTGGGAAGATTAAGTTTCACAAAGTTGAGGCCCTGGAGTCAAGGACCTGACTAGGATATTTCTTTTAACAATCCTAGTAACCTAAATGTGTGGAACATGGATTTTGGTGTTGTACTGTAAGCTCATGTTCCATAAAACTGATGTTTGGTTGAAGTTTTCTCATTTCTGAGTACTTAGTCCAGATCCCTAAATAGAAATTTGACTGTTTTTGTTTACAGAATATACTGATGATAATGCACTAATTCCTAAAAATTCATCTGTAATTGTCAGAAGAATTCCTATTGGAGGTGTTAAGTCTACAAGCAAGACATATGTTATGTGAGTATTTATAAAAGCTTGTGCTTTTATTAAAATAGACCAAATATTTTATTAACATTAAAATTGTATTGTGCTAATCATGAAAACTGTAATAGTTGTTTTGGTTGCTTTTTTTTCCCTCCCCCTAATTTTTCCCTTTGGCTAAATTGACGTAGTTTGTAGTTAAGGGAGCTATTATTAGGGAACATTTTTGTTCCATTTGATTGTTTTCATCACAAAAATGATCATTTTATAGAGATCTGTTTTACATATTTTGACAACATCGCTAGTTTAGATTTATTTATTTATTATTATGTATACAGTGCTCTGCCTGCATGTACATCTGCAGGCAGAGGGGGACATCAGATCACATTATAGATGGTTGTGAGCCACCATGTGGTTGCTGGGAATTGAACTCATGACCTCTGGAAGAGCAGACTGTGCTCTTAACCACTGAGCCATCTCTCCAGCCCCAACATCGCTAGTTTAATGCTAACAGAAGCTTTTTGTCGGTAAGAGGCTTTGGCTCAAAGGCCATTGGGTAAATAAGATTCTTACTTAATAAGAGTGTAAAATGAATCAGGCTGATATTTTGTTACATTTACTGTCTAATAATAATGTGACTTTGACTATTGTCTCTTCTCTCAGAACCTTTACCCACCTACTCTGTTTCTGCAATAACTACAGAGTAACAGAATCATAATTGCTTTACACCTGAGGATTAAACCTAGTCCCTTACTCATGTGAAGCAAGCATTCTACCACTGAACCACATCCATAGACTTCTTCCTTCTTTTAGTATTTCAAAACAGGGTCCTCTTAAGTTGTTCAGGCTTGTGATGGTAGAATTGACTCTGTATTCCTAATGGCCTTGAACTTGATACCCTGCTGCCTCAGCCCTCTGAGTAGCTGAAATTACAGGTCTTCACCACTGGGCGTGTAATCTCAGAACTTTCATATTGATAGCAGAACTATAATACATAAGTGAGTAGAATTGTTTTCTATGTTTTGACATGAAGTTACACTTACCATATATTTTTTTAAAAACATGTATCAAACAGAGTATAGTAGCACCTGTCTTTAATCCCACTATCAGGGAGCAGAGGCAAGAAGATCTGCATAGCAAGCCTGGCCTACATAGTAAGCACAGGACACCCAGGCCTGTGTAGCTATGGAGAAAGACTTTGTCTCAAGCAAATAAACAAAAATAAATAAATACAAGTATCAAATATTTCATCCCTGAAATTTTTTTATATTCAGAAATCTTGAGAAAAAAAATATTTGAAGTCCATGGCCATCTTAAGTTGTCTCATAGAAAATTGTTTATTAATTTTTATGTAGGTCTGTTTGTTTTTCATGACAGGATTTCTCTGTGTAGCCTTGGCTATATAGACCAGGCTGGCCTTGAACTCAGAGATCTGCCTCCCTCTGCCTCCTTGAGTGCTGAGATTAGAGGCATACGCTACCACACGCAGCTTTTATTAGAATTTTGATAATACGTTTGCCTCATAAAATGCTTCTCAGTTTGAGCAAATGCTAGAAAGTTCAGGTTATTTTTGTCAGTACTTAAAAATCATGTGTGAACTGAAACATTCCTTTTAGGTGCTGTCTAGTATTTCTCTACAGTAAACTTTGGCCATTTAAAAGACTATCCTTAGGATCTCTGCTCCAGCCCACCTTCTAGCTTGTTTCAACTAAAGACGTTCTGGATTTGTTTATATGTTCTCCTAGCAACAATCTGTCCAATCACGCATAAGCACGAGATGGATTTTAACATACTTTCAAACTATGTTGTGTTTTTCAGAGACCTTAAATTTTGTTCAGTACTCGGTTATTGTTGGGAAATGCTTGGTTTTTGAGACACGGTCTGTCTGTGTAGCCTTGGTTGTCCTAGAACTCACTGTAGACCAGGCTGGGCTGGAATTCAGATCTGCCTGCATCTGCCTCCTGAGTGCTGGAATTAAAGGCGTGTGCCACCACTGCTTATCTTTAAGATACTTCCTGAATTAAAGTAATCATCACCCTCTATCTGGATTTGAAAGCTCGTTTTTGAGCACTGCAGTCTGTCAAAGATCCCAGTCATAAATGTACCGGCAGTGGTCTTAAACTGGGTACGCAGGAATTTATATCCAGCTTTACCAAAAAGGAATGACCACTTTTTCAGTTCATTATAACTAAACCAAAAAGTTTATAAATATAGTAGCTTTCAAAAATGATATGTCATAAGTAATAAGTTTCTTTTAGAATTCAATATGGCATTTTTTAAAAGAAACTATGAAAGTATCTTAAAACCATTTGGAAATAGCAAATAGTGATCAAAGTTGTTTATTCAATACATCAGAAATTGATTATATTAAAGCTTTGTACCAAAAGAAGATTATATTCCTAAAGATGTGAGATTAGAGATATATACAAAGATTTATTAGTAGTCAGTCACACATTGTGATACACACGTATTATTCCAGCACTGATGTGGAAGAGGCAAAAGGATCTGGCCTTGGCTGCATAGTGCGTTCAAGGGTGGCCTCGGCTGACTGAGACTACAGACACACACACTTGAAATTAATAAATAGCTAATGATAGGTTTTGTTTCTGTTTTATTTTTTAGAAGTCGAAGTGAACCAGTGATGGGAACTACAAAAGCAGTATGTAAAAACACAATCACCCTTTTTCTACACAATTGCTTTTACCTTTATAATGTTTCAGTGAAGTAAATAATTTAGAATACCCACTGACCATAGCATACACTGTAAAAAAAATTGTATTTTGATGACAGTTCAGTTGAATATGGATATATATGTGGCATAATTTGCAGTACATCTGTAGAAATGGGTAATTTGTACCCTTCACTGTTTCATATTAAATATGACAGCACTCTCCCTGTATGACACTGTGTTGTACAGTAATGTATGATCCTTTTTAGATGGTGTAGGTTTAACACTGAAGAACATGACAACATGTTCTGCATCTGTCTGTCTATAGTTAGTATTTTGTATGTATGTACAGGCTGTTTTGTGCTTTTTGTTTCTTGCAATAAAAAATTGTTTGGAGTGTATATTTTTGCCATTTTCACGTTGTTTCACTCAGTTTATTAGTTTTTTTTCTTTCTGCCTGATTTATGGCTTACAAAAAGGGATTAGCAACATGCAGAATTTACATTGTTATTTGATCCTTTCTCCAAGGTCAAACACATCACAGAAGAGAGCTTTTGAGCGCTCTTGCTGTATTTGGCACTGAGAGCTCCTGTTCTTTGTGTGCCCTTGTACTATGCAGTACAGACTGAGGTTCATCTCCACAGCTTGGAGTGCATCGTCACATGCCAGGGATTCTCATGGGTTATTCAGTTCATACACAAGCTAGTCTGTTCAGATCAGAGTCTTTCTCTTTCTTATAAGATGCTAAAATGCTGTATTAGTAGTACAGTATTGAAAACAGTATCTTACCAAAACTAACCCTCTTCACTGGGGTAACATCTTTTTATAATAGATTAACCCACAGTGTGGCACTGTTTTTTGACTTTGAACTTTTAAGTAAAAGCGCCACTTCTGGTTGTGGGACAGGTGCTGCAGAACACGTGGCTGTCTTAATTGGGCTCTGTGAACTTGAGGATTCACCAAACATTTTACTGCTCAGGCTTAATACTTGTACACAAAAACATGGTGTTTGAAATTTTCATTTAGAAATCAGGGGTACTGCTTGCTGTTGCATTTTATTCTTTTTAAATACTACTGATATTTGTATATGAGGCATTTTACTAACCTTGGATCATTGGATCTTAAACATGATAAGTAGCATATCTCAACTTTGAACTTGTTCTCTAAAGAAAACAGCCTTTAGTTCTGGTCTAAATGCAGTGATTCAAACAAAAAGTCAGTGTTTGGGGGTTTCCCTCACTTTTGGATGAAAGAGGTTTTTTGGTGGGTTGGGGATTTGTTTTATTTTGGGGGTTTTTATGTTTTTTAAAGCATAATGCTGTAAAAACTGTCCAAGTTTCTGTTTTGCTGGTGATTGGTTTAAAACTGATTTTTCTGTATCCAAATGCTAGCACAAATTAGAAAAACTGTCCCGGTAACTGTAGTAGTAAATGTAACACATTTGTATAAACATTTTTATATAGTATCTAAATTAACTCAGATGAAGTTTTATTTCTTGAAAACAATTATTTCCTTTTTGTTTATTAGCATGTGTATAAACACAAATCACATGTTCATAAATAAAGTTAACATTCTTTTAGCCTTGTGTGTTCCCTGGCATGTCTGTATTACATTTATAAGAAGTTTATTGTAAGCTTATTCAGATTTCTGTTTTCCTTTTAGTGCTTTAAACAGTTTTAATTTTTAGATAGAATTAAGTGAGATAGAGACATAACATAATCTGTTGTCTCTATCTTTTTGCTTGGGTGCTTTGACATTTAGGATCACTGAAACATGTTCCTTGACTAATTAGTATTCATAACTTAGCAAAAAGGATGGTTTATCTATATACATTAACAAAATAGAGATCCTGGGCAAATTTTTAAAATTCTGATTAGGAAAGAAAAATGTTTGAATATCCTTTGATTTTTGTATTTTGAGACAGGCTCTCATAACCCAGGCTAGCCTCTGCATTGGAGGCTGCCCTTGAACTCTTGAGTTCTGCCTTGCCTCCTATGCACTGCGATTGCAGGCTTGTACTATCAGGCCCAACTTGGGTTTTTTTTTGTTGTTGTTGTTGTTGTTGTTGTTTTTGGTTGTTTTTGTAAGACATCAAGCAAGGTCTTGCTGTGTAAACAACTCTAGCTGATCTGGTACTTGATATGTAGCCCAGACCAGCCTTGAACTCACAGCAGTCTTCGGCCTCAGCCTCTCACATAGGGGTAAAACAGGTGTGGAACATCACACACCCTGTGCATTTTTGGTAATTTAAGCCATATCTGACCAAAGATGACTGTTTATTCCCCTAACTCCAAAGCTAGATGTTCTTGCTAACTAAACACTGGGATTACATTGTAGGGTGCATTTAAATATAATTGGCCTAAAAAGATGTCAGGCCCTTGCTCCCAGAAACAATGCCCTAATACAACAGAGGGCTAAGCTTAGTGGTATCTGTAATATATACATCATTTTTTGAAGACCTTCTAAGTGTGGCAGATTTAACAGTATTTTACTGAGAAGTCACTTTTTAATTGATGTTTTAGGTACTATAAAGTTGGAACCATTTTTCAGCTATATTTTGTGAACATTTTTTACATTTTTTAATGCCCATATTTAAAATTGGATACCTTTCTAAATTTTTGGTTCATTTGATATCTGAGATAGTATAAAGATTATTTGGTGGGAAAAACCATAAATAAGAAGATGCAGTTTCTGTGGGAAACCACTTTGAACTCAAGAAGTCCATGGTAAAAGGAGTGGAAGAAAGCAACAGGGAAAAGATAAGAAAACAAAGTGACAGCATTAATATTTTGTTACAGAGTGGACTTGATTGGGTTAGCAACAATTTCATCAGACCTTTGTCACCTATATTTCTGGTGACTTAAAGTGTCTTTTTAAAAATAAACTTGAATAGCTTAGACTTTCTTGTAGATAAGAATATATTTTTTCCCAATTTCTTCTTCTTGAATTTAGTCCTTAAGTAAAAGTATTTTAAGAGTACACAAGAGAGCTCTATGCATTAGTGGTTATGCATTAGAAATGTGAGCTTAGTACACTACTCTACACGGTGCAGAACAAAGAACCATTTGTCTAAAACATGGCAGTAATAATGCCCATCAGGCTAAACCCAAGACATTTGTAAGATTTATTCTTACGAAACTGTCTTGCCACATAGGTCGTGTTGACCTCAAACCCACTGTGTAACCCGGGTCTGGAGCTTGTGATCCTCCTGCTTCAGCGCATAGGCAGCAGGCACCACCGTGGCTAACTAAGATGTATCTTCAATTTAGCCAATATAACTCTTGTACTTATCAAATTCATTCTATAGTCAATATTGGCAAAGAACTTAATATTGAATCTTGTTGCATTTCAATTTTTGTGTTTTCAGTACTTTTAGGGGGATATTTGAAAACCTTTTCTTTTGAGCCAGACATCTTACTGAAGTCTGTCCAATCCAAAGAATTCTGACCATTAACAAACGAGAAGCTTGTAGCATGAAGGAAGCTAAACAAGGAGCCCTAAGGAAATCCTGTCCAGAAATTACTAAAATGCCTTTCTGTGCATACATATAAGCACTTTTTTAAAAAGTGAAACCATTTAATGGGATCAATTGAACGAATTTTTAAAATGTTAACGTCTTAAAATACATTTTTAAATCCCTCTTATGACCTTTAATATATCCTTGCCCTGTTTGGTTAAATTGACTTTTCTCTAAATACGAAAGTCCATCATTGTGTGTGACAGCTCTTTTGACCCTTTCCCAGGTTACCTTTTTAAACTTTTTTTTCTTTCTCTTTTTATTATTATTTTTGTTAAGTTTCTTTTGGTTTGTGGGTGGAGTTGGCTTAGCAGTATTTATTTGCCTTGATAAAAGAAACCTGTGATTTCTTGACAAGGGGAACTGTTGTTACTCTTTTGCACGGGAGGAAAAACAGCCTGAGCAGTTGCTGTTCAAAAAGGAAAACAGTAGGAATTACCTGCGAGCTGTTCCGCTAACAGCAGTTATCTGAGCCCTAAAGTGCTCCTTTTTTCTATAATGTTTTCCTCAATAGCATTGGGGAAATTAGATTTTGTTTTAAAAATTCTTTTGCAGTGTATGTTGTTGTGAACATTACTAAATTTAGAGTTCACTGAGCAACATGGGACTTAATGCGTAGTACTGATTTCATCACCACTTTTACCCTCTGATTTTTCACTGTATTAAGTCTTCCCATACATCATAGTCTTTAAAACTGGATATTAAATGTAGACAAGATAAAAATAACTTGAGCATATTTTCAGGCTTTAAACAAAATAGAACATTCTTTAGAAAAGTAAGAAAATGCCCAATATTTAACATTAAGTGACTTAGGGGCTAAATAATCAATTTCAGCTGTTTTCAGTGTGGAACTTGAATGTGTGTTTAATTTTTTGTGAACAGATTGATGACTCTTCTGCATCTATTTCTCTGGCCCAGCTTACAAAGGTATATATACATATATATTCTTGAAAATATAAGTCTTCTAACAGTTTAAAGATGTGGAACAGCATTGTTTTGAGGTGGGTGGGGGAGGATGTATGTTGTGGCCGCATTGTACATACTGTTACTGCCATGTAAAGAGTAGTTGCCGTCCTGAGAAGATAGGCAAGTAACTGGGTCAGTCCCCGCATAACGTTCATCTTCAAGACTGAAGAAGCACAGGAAGCTACACCTAACCATTTTTCCCCATTACACCATTTTGTTTAATTAGACTGGAAACTAACACAATTCTGGAGGAATTCCCTGGTTTTGGCTGTGAATTACATGGACTCCTTTTAAAATAGCCAAAACAGAAGATTTCCTTTACATGGACAATTGTGTGGTTAATTCTTGAAATTTTGAATTGATCCCACCAAGTTCAATATTTTAAATGTGGTATGGTTGTTTCCTTATGCTTTAGACTTGTAGTCTGTCTGAATTAGAAAAACTTTAAACAGCCTAATTTGTTTGAACACAGACTACTCGAATTGTGTAAGTGTACCCTTATGAAGATGTTTGCAGGAATGTGAGTGTATGTTTGGCAGAGGGCCAACCAACTTGTTACCTCCTGAAATCACTGTATACACCATGGTGTTTGACAAGGTTGCTTACATTTATCTCAACAATGTGTATCTTCTGTTTGGGAAAGCACAAGTGATAGAGTCTCCCCCCCCTCCCCTTTTTCCTTAGACAATATATTTTAGATTGCAGAGTGTGTCTTTAAAAGAACAGAACAGGTAGACTTGAGAGATCAGAAGTAAGCTGCCCAGCTTCCCGAAAGATTTTTCCCTGCTATCAGAAATGTAAAGTCTAATTTAGCAGCCAACATGATAAGTGAAAATGAAGGAAAGGGTTATCCATTAGTGCTGTCCCTATCTTGTCCTTGGCTTTGTTGTGGGCTGTGTCCTTTTTCCTAGGGTGTATCCTTAAAAGATACCCTATTAACAAATTAATTGCTACTTAAGCTCTAATGCTAAGAAAACTAAACACTAAGATTAATGGTCCTAAACAAAATGGATGAACCATCCTAGTCTATCATTTTCTAATGCAAAGTGGTTTAGCAGAGAGTTCACATCTTTGGTAGCTTATAGTATATACTGTTTATTCTTATGTACTTACTGTAAGGACCGGATTTGAGTTCTGGTCTAATTCTACCATTGTTACTTTGCTGGAAGGAGTGGGGAAGTTTTGGAGGTTTGGGTTTTTTTGTTTTTTGTTTTTAATCCATTTGTAAAATAATGTTTGGGTTCAAACAAATTAGTTGTTAAACATCTGTAATCAGTTTTCTGTAACTGTTAACTGTTGTTCCAAGCTCTGTTAATGTTAAGCATTCTTTGTATATAAAATTACAATAAAGTGTTAAAACTGGTTGCTTGTTTTGTGGATGAATGTAAAGATGAAACCCAATGAGTGGCTGGTGTGAGTGGTAGATGCTTGAAGATCCAGGTTTTAGAAAATCACTCCCTTAGACCCTGTTTATATCTAGACTTATATTTATTAATGGTAAAAGTTAAATTTTTCTGGAGTTTAATTTTTGGATGCTTAATGCATTCCTTTGAACTTAAGGTAGAAACTGACACCACTAAGCAAGCCTTCTGACGTGTAATATGTAGTGATCCTGAGTTATTTTTCCCACCCCTACCTTCCAAGTTCTAAATGTAAATTATAATCTCAATGCTGTGGCACTTGAAATGTTTTTAAGATTTGACAACATCAAGTGTTTCTCTTTTAACTTAATCTCACCTGGCTTTTAATTCTTAGAACAATCATGTATACAGATGTTAATGTAAGGTACAGACAAGGTCTAAGGTTTGAGTACCTCCAGAAAGACTTCTTCAGCCTCCCCAGCTCCCCCAGACAGAGTTATGCAGGGATTCCCAGTGCTTTCTCCAGTTATACGTGTAAATAGCTACTGTGTAGCACAGCTCGTTTAGATGGTGCTCTGTGTAGGATGCGTGTGTTGTCTTTGCTGTGTGGTCCTAATGTGTTTCTAATGTGTGTGTCAAATAATTACCTGTTAAACAGACTGCCAATCTGGCTGAAGCCAATGCTTCTGAGGAAGACAAAATTAAAGCAATGATGTCGCAATCTGGCCATGAATACGACCCAATCAAGTAAGTTCATAAATACTTGTGTGCTAATAGGAATTTGGGTGTGTTTCCCTCATATTCAGAAGCATTTTTCTCAAGTCTCTGTGTACATGTGAATTTTCCTTCCTTTTCAGTTACATGAAGAAACCTCTAGGTCCACCACCTCCATCTTACACCTGTTTCCGTTGTGGTAAACCTGGTCATTATATTAAGAACTGCCCAACAAATGGGGTAAGTTTCACGTAGAATCTGATGCATCTAGTTTTTCTTAGAAACACTTCTTAACCATACTTGCCATGGTAAAACTCTTCTCCATTAAATGACCGATGAGCACTTCTGGAGTCTAGGTTGCCAGGCCCTAAGTCTGAATAGAGCATGTTACTTGTCTCTAAGTCTTGTTTTCTCTGAAATAGAAGCAATCAGTCCTTAGCTGACACGACAGTTTTTGAGAATTAAATATGTTGCTGTGTGTGAAGCATCAGGTGTGCAGATGTTACTAAAGAAGATGGTTTTGTCTTCTCTCCTTTCCTCCAAATAGGATAAGAACTTTGAATCTGGCCCTAGAATCAAAAAGAGCACTGGGATTCCTAGAAGTTTTATGATGGAAGTGAAAGATCCTAACATGAAAGGTGCAATGCTTACGAACACTGGAAAATATGCGATACCGACTATAGATGCGTAAGTATGCGGCTTAGGCATGACCTGTGGGAACCAGGCAGTCCCAGGGTATAGTGTTTCAACTTGGGCTACTTGGATTCCTTGGGAAGTTTCCATTCCAGAATTGTTCATTGCCACATGTTACATTTCTGTGTTAATTCTGAGAGGCTGCAGTCTGCTCCATTTATGCAATTTTCAAATGAATTTGGGGGGTTTTGTCGTTAGTGAGTGCCACTTCCCTTGTAGTCTTCTAAGTTTTTCTTTCTGTCATTCCTTTCCTCCTCATTCACATGCGTGCTCCCACATGATCTTACATATGCTGTGTCCATTTTCTAAGTGAATAAAACAGATGTAGTCATTTTGTTGGGAACTTTATTGATGGTACTCAGAGAGTAGGGCTCCCTGGGCCGCTCCTGTTATTCTGGGGTCTAGGATGGAAACTGTGAGGGGAGCTGCTCAGTGTCAGCGGCTGAGTTGGGAGAAACAAAAAGTACAGCAAGATATCAAGACAGATGTAAATGCCAGGCATAAATGAAATACTGAGGGCGCTTGGCGAGGTTTTACTATATCACATCATCTTCAGTCTAAAGTAGGGCTTATTTTACAAAATGTTATTCAGTTCAGCCAGCTCTTTGAAATGCCTTAGTGCTTTTTATTTTTTCAAGATAACTTTGTAGTTCAAGGTAATCTCAAACATGTACTCATTCAGCCTCAACCTACCTTCCCTATTTTTGGTGTTACAGATGTGTGCGACCATACCTGTGTTTTGTGTTTATTTTTAATATGCTTTCAGATTTTATTTTTAAGCCAGGCATTTTTTTTTTATTAGTAGGTGTGTGTGTGTGTGTGTGTGTGTGTGTGTGTGTGTCAGTCACAGTGCATGTGTGAAGGTTGGTACATTTTTGTGGAGTTGGTTCTTTTGCAACTTTATAAGGCAGTCTGGCAGCCAGAAGAGGGCGCCATATCTCATTACAGATGGTGTGAGCCACCATGTGGTTGCTGGGAATTGAACTCAGGACCTTTGGAAGAACAGCCAGTGCTCTTAACCACTGAGCCATCTTTCCAGCCCCCATAAGCCAGTTTTTAGCAAACATGAAAATCTGGTGATCTGGTTCAACTTAGTGTCTCCTATAGATCTACTCTTAATAATGTGCTTGGCTACCTTCTTTTACTATTTTCTACAGTTTGAATACACAGGTACATCGTAAGTGTTCCTTTAAGCTGTGATTTTAGCTTCTCTGCCATGAATCTCCAGTTTTTATTTAGAAACTGATAAGATCCCAATTCTACTTTTTAAAAAAAAAAGATTTATTTATTATATATACAGTGTTCTGCCCACATGTACACATGCAGGCCAGAAAAGGGCACCAGATCACTTTATTGATGGTTGTGAGCCACCATGTGGTTGCTGGGAATTGAACTTAGGATCTTTGGAAGAGCAGTTAGTGCTCTTAACCTCTGAGCCATCTCTCCAGCCCCCGACTCTACATTTTTAAGCTAGCTTTCCAGATCACGAAGTTGAGATCTTACAACATCCTTTGATGTTTAGAGGTCAGGTGTCACGTTCTCAGTAACAGAGTGGTTTCCCTGCCTTCACACATGAAGTTGGAGTATAGCGAGATGAGCAGGTGGGGGTTGATGCTGAAAAGACCGAAGCATGTAGGGATGTGTGCTGTAGTATACAGATGATTTGCAAATAATTATTTCCCCTCCACTCCAGCCCTGCTCACATGCTCTGCTTCACTCCTCTACTTTCATCAGCCGCCATCCTGAGTTTTCTGTGGTTCATCTGACAGCAGTCTGTTGTTATGCCTTATCTATCAAATTCAGAGACTTTCATACATGCTATGGAACAGTTCTAAATTGGAATTGATTTTTGCAGTCAATTTAAGAGCAGACTGCTTCATCTATATTACGTAAAAGTTCTTAGTGAGTAGAAGTTTGTGTTGAAACAGTTAACATCACCTGTGAAGCCTAATTAGTAATTCATTGCTTTTGAGTCCTGGGGAGAAAAGCCCATTTGTGTCAGACACACAGCCCATACTGGGGAGAGATGGGAGCCCAAATACTTTAAGTGAAACATTCACCCTCTCCACTAACACCACTGATAAGCAACTCAGACTTCTTCTTCTGTTTCTTTTTCTATCCTGTTTTCTTCCCTTCCCCCTTTTTTTGTTTTTCCCTTTTTTCTTTTCTCTTGGGCAGTGGGAGACTCCTCTTTCACAAATTGGGAACAGTGGGGCATAAGCAAATTGATACTTATTTGTGGAATCGTGGTGATGTCTATGGAGCAGCTGCAACACAAATAACACACCTAAGGTACCCTCCCCATCCAGCTGAGACTATTGCATTTCAGCACTGAGATGAGCACATCCTGTCCTTAATGAAACAAAGGTTTTATCTAAGAATTCCTATGGTTTACAAGTTTGTTTGAGTGTAGAGAAACGGGGGTGGCAGGTGGAGCAGTAGAGGCAGCTGAGAATATCTTTTTGTGTGTTTTTTTAATGTATTTAATTCCCACCATTCCTGGAAAATGCATTTCTACAAAAAACTGGACCTGGAATGTGTAATGATGTGTTCTTTCATATTTGTGTAATGCATTCTGATCACTAATGATGTTTAACTGACTTAGATTAACCTTTTAAAGTAGTTACAGGCAGATGGCTAGTTACACAGTTGGCTGGATGGCCTGGTTATAGATAATACAGTTCCTAGTCATTTGATGTCTGCATGGGTATGACAGAATGCTCAGGAATGTGGAAGGAGACTTTTTGGGTTTTCTGTTGGTTTTGTTTTGTTTTTTAAGAAACGCTTGGTAAAGGAAAATTGTGATTTAGCGTATTCTCCAAATTTAAATTCTGTCTGACATTTACGTAGAAATTCTTGTAGCCTAACATGTTTTACCTCTCTGGCCTTTAGTTCCTAGAGTTAAGGAGTCCAAGATCCTTTTATGTGCTTTTAAAGTGTTTGTTTACTTTTGTTTAATTTTTTGTAGTTCTGTTGTGTGTCTGTTTAGGATAGATAGAGCTGCCCCTTACTTTGGAAGACATGCTTATCTAAGCTCACTATCGTTGCGTTGGGGTTGATGTGTTCCTGTAACGATGTAGTGGGCTGAGCATAGAGCATGGACCTTCTGACCGTCTTCACATTGCTGGAACTGTCTTACAGAGAGGCCTATGCAATTGGGAAGAAAGAGAAGCCACCCTTCTTACCAGAGGAGCCATCTTCATCTTCAGAAGAAGATGATCCTATCCCAGACGAGCTCTTGTGCCTCATCTGCAAAGACATTATGACTGACGCCGTTGTCATTCCCTGCTGTGGAAACAGCTACTGTGATGAATGTAAGAGTGGGAACCCTTTTAAAGATTATGTATTTGTATTTGCTTGGTAAATTATGAAGTGTTGGTTAGCACAGTGATGGTTGAACAGTGTGAGTGGTAGTTGTTTGGGTGGGTGATTGATTGTTTGTAATAACTGGTCTTTTTGGCTTTTGTTTCTTAATTTGCTTATTGTTTGAGCTTCATCTGGCCTTCAATGTAATATCCTTACCTGACCTTTTACCATTACTTTTTAGCAAGACTCTTAAGGGGTGTGTGTGTGTGTGTGTGTGTGTGTGTGTGTATGTGTGTGTGTGTGTGTTTGCTTTGTCTGTGTCTGTATACTCTGTGTGTGTGTGTGTGTGTGTGTATGTGTGTGTGTGTGTGTGTGTTTGCTTTGTCTGTGTCTGTATACTGTGTGTGTGTGTGTGTGTGTGTTTGCCTGTGTCTGTATACTGTGTGTGTGTGTGTTTGCTTTGTCTGTGTCTGTATATTGTGTGTGTGTGTGTGTGTTTGCTTTGCCTGTGTCTGTGTCTGTATACTGTGTGTGTGTGTGTGGTGACTTGGAAGCCAGAGAGGAATGGTATGGGACACCCTGGAACTTGAGTTAGAGACAACCCTGAGCTGCCATGTAGGTGCTGAAAACTGAACCTCAATCTTCTGTAAAAGTGGTTTGTTTTTTGGGTTTGTTTGTTTGTTTGTTTGTTTGTTTGTTTGCTTTTCAAGATAGGGCCTCGAACTCACAACAATCCGCCTGCCTCTGCCTCCCAAGTGCTGGGATTAAAGGCATGCACCCAAGCCCGGCTGTAAAACTGCTTTTAACCACTGAGCCCCGTTTAGTTTTTTTTGTTTGCTTTGTTTTGTTTTTTAATGTCCAGTTTTTGTTAGGTCATTTCAAAAACTAAAGACTTAGTTCAATTTTTTTTAACATATTTTGATTACTAGCCAAATAAAGATGAGTATTTGATAATGCATTTTCTGTTTAAACATTTGTTTGATGTCCAGGCATGGTGGCATATGCTTCTAACTCAAATACTTGGGAGGTAGAGGCAGGTGGTTCAAGGCCAGCTTAGGTTACATAGTGAGACCTTGTCTCAAAAAAACATATTTTGGGGCTGGAGAGATGGCTCATTCATTAAGTGTGCTGTTTCAGTGGGCCCAGGTTCATTTCCCGGTACCTACATAGCAGCTCACACGCATCTGTAACTCTGGTTCCAGAAAGTCAGACCTCTTCTTCTGGTCTCTACTAAATTGCTTTCCTGGTTGTTTGCTGATTTAGCTCTGGGAGCTATAGGCTGTCTTTATTCATTATGTCAACATCAAGTTCCTACTGTGCTGCCTCATGCTTAACATCTTATCACACATAGGTATAAGAACAGCACTCCTGGAATCAGATGAACACACATGTCCAACGTGTCATCAAAATGATGTTTCTCCTGATGCTTTAATTGCCAACAAGTTTTTACGACAGGTAGGTAGTCTTTGTACCTTTTTTACCCAAGACTATCTTTACATTTTCACTGACTGAACTCATTTAAATAAATCATACATTACATATTCTGCATTTTTCTTTTTTTCTTTTCTTTTATTTTTTTTTTGGTTTTTCGAGACAGGGTTTCTCTGTGTAGCCTTGGCTGTCCTGGACTCAGTTTGTAGACCAGGCTGGCCTCAAACTCACAGCGATCCACCTGTCTCTGCCTCCCGAGTGCTGGGATTATAGGCGTGCGCCACCACGCCCGGCCTAATATTTTGCATTTTTATGTTTGATGTCTGTAGGCTGTTAATAACTTCAAAAATGAAACTGGCTATACAAAAAGACTTCGAAAACAGTTACCTCCACCCCCACCCCCAATACCACCACCAAGACCACTCATTCAGCGGAACCTGCAACCTCTGATGAGATCTCCTATATCAAGACAACAGGATCCTCTGATGATCCCAGTGACATCTTCCTCAGCTCACCCAGCTCCCTCTATGTCTTCATTAACTTCAAATCCATCTTCCTTGGCTCCTTCTGTGCCTGGAAACCCATCTTCTGCTCCAGCTCCAGTACCTGATATAACTGCGACAGTATCTATATCCGTCCATTCAGAAAAATCAGATGGACCTTTTCGGTAAGTCTCAGTGAAACAAGCAGAGGTCAGGGCTGTATTTGATAATAGTTATTTTTGTGATAGGGTCTCACTATGAAGATCGAAGCTGGTCTCTAAATTTGCAGCCATTTGGCTCTGGCTGTATCCTAATTGTTAGGATAAATGTTCTTTTTTTCTTCTTCTTCTTCTTTTTTTTCTTTTTTCTAAATTTTTTATTTTATGTGTATGAATGTTTGGCTCTCATGTGTGATGACTCCACAGTAGCAAAAGGGGAGATTGGATCCCCTAGAACTATAGTTATAGACACTTGTGAGCTGTTACATGGGTGCTGGGAATCAAACCAGGGTCCTCTAGAAGAGCTGTTGGTGCTTTTAACCGCTAACCCATCTTTCCAGCCCTTAAAGTATTAACGTCTTCAGTGGACCCTTGTGTTTTCTGAAATACTAAATTGTAGCCTGGATCTTTGAATTCCAGGACAGACAGGCCATACAGAAAAACCTTGTCTAGATAGATGTTACCCCACAGGGGGAAACGGGGGTGGGGGGAGAAAGAGAAAGTAGTGGTGACACATGACCCCCTGAAAGCAATATTGGGTTTTGTTCCAACATGTAGTCTCTTAAAAATCAACCAACTTTTAAAATATGAGTGTCAGTTATGTTTCATACATACTAAAGGAAAACTTTTTGGTTTTTTGAGGCAAGGTCTCTCTGTGTAACCTTGGCTGTCCTAGACTCACTTTGTAGACCAGACTGGCCTCGAACTCACAGTTGCCTCACGAGTGCTGGGATTAAAGGTGTGCGTCCCACGCCCAGCTCTGAAGGAAAATTTTAAGGATGAAATCTTTACATATATAAAGTATCCTACTGTTGTAGTTTAGCCTATTTATTTAGTCAGTAAAGGAAATGAGGTAGTACAGAGAATTCTCTTAGAGCAGTGGGTCTGACTTTTTTGGGGGTTGACTGACCCTTTCATAGGGGTTGCCTAAGACTATGGAAAACACAGCTAGTTACATTATAATTCATAACAGTAGCAAAATTAGTTATAAAATAGCAACAAAAATAATTTTATGTTAGGGGTCACCACAACATGAGGAACTGCATTAAAGGGTGGAGGCATTAAGGAAGGCTGAGAACCATTGGCTTAGAGTAGGATCCTCCCGAAGAGTGCCGTCTTTGTCTTTATTTTGAAGTTTATGTTTTTGTACTTATTTTCTATCACATGTATCATGTAGTACTTAACGCAGTTATATCTTATTTAGTGTACATATGTGTGTGTGGGCATGAGGTTTGTGTGGCTGGCTCAGCCGTGTGTGCACAGCTCGAGGACAGCTGTGAGGACTTGGTTCTCTGCTGCCAGCTTGTAGGATCTGAGGGTTGAATCCCAGCTGTTAGGTCTACAGGTCTTTTCATAGGCCCGTGCCTTTTACTTTCCTCAGAAATTATCATTAACTCATTTTAATGCAGGGTATAGATAAGCAGTATTAGTGAATGTTGTCATTTTACTCATTATCATCCACTGTGGTCACATCTTGTTGTTACTTTGTTTTCTAGGGATTCTGATAATAAACTGTTACCAGCTGCCGCCCTTACATCAGAACATTCAAAGGGAGCTTCCTCAATTGCTATTACTGCTCTTATGGAAGAAAAGGTAGGTTTTGCTGGCTATAACTAAATTTTTTTTATAGGTGTGTGTTTGTGTGTGTGTATGACTTTTTAAAACTTTTAGAAACTATATCCTGGTTTGTTTCTTTGTGTTATTAAAGGGTTACCAAGTGCCAGTTCTTGGAACTCCATCTTTGTTGGGACAGTCATTATTACATGGACAGTTGATCCCCACAACTGGTGAGTAGAATTACTTTGATTTGAATCTTTTTCCCTTTAGGAAATAATTAACACTGATTTTATTATTATTATTATTATTAATTGTTTTTGCTTATTTTTTGTTCATAAGGTCCAGTAAGAATAAATGCTGCTCGTCCAGGTGGTGGTCGGCCAGGGTGGGAACAGTAAGTACATAATCAAAATAACCTTCAGATACTTGCCTGGAAGTAAAAAGTGGGGACTAGGAATCAGACAGGTTCTTGCTGAATGCCTTTTATTGTAAACGTGCCAGATTAGTATAGTTTTTGTCACAAATTCAAATGTATATGTTGAATTATTTTTCTGAAAGAATAAATGTAGTTGATGCTTGAAAAACCTGGGGGTTCAAAACACTGACATTTATACAAGTGAAAATGTCCATACAACGTGTGTGTTGCTGGAAGTTGAACCCAGGGCTTCGGCATGCTAGGGAAGTATTCTGCCCTGGAGCTTTGCACCCAAGCGCATCACTTTTGATTCCTTAAAAGCTTTACTAATAGTCTGTTGACTGACCTTCCCCTAGTAACATAGTTGATCGACTTCTTATGGTAGAAAATCTTTGTTACCCAATTTATCAAAGGCAAACTGAATAAGGAGATCATTAGGACCACCCAGTGTTTTAGGTAAATGCTTAGTAGCACCTATCAACAGGAGGGCCTTCAGAATCACAGTGGCACTATGTGCATTATTAATTTTATCAAGATTTGATCTACTATGGCATCCTTGACTTCTTGATTGAATGGTGCTCTGTGCAGTCTGTATAAGTTCAATACATTTTAACTTTATAAGGTTAGATGCTGTTGTGGTTTGTTTGTTTATTTGTTGAGACAGGGTCTCTTTGTTTTAGCCTTGGCTGTCCTGGACTTGCTTTGTAGACCAGGCTGGCCTTGAACTCATAGTGATCAGCCTGCCTCTGCCTCCCAAGTGCTGGGATTAAAGGCGTGCACCATTAATTCTTTCACTAATTTTAGACTCTCTGGTTTGTCTACAAATTTTTCAGATTGTCACAAATCTCAAAAAAATCCACATTAAGTGGGCTAAAGTCAAACCCATTTCAAAGGTCACTTTGTAATTCTTTTCCAAAACAGTAAAATACAAACACTACTTCCTTTTCTGCCTTTAAAATGTAGGGATCTTGACAAGACCTCAAATTAGTAAGTTGATTGCATATTTATGTTTCTGGATTCCTATTTTCCTGTTTTAATTTGGATGACCAAAATTAAGTTTAGCAAATAAACACATTGTAAGATTAATGTCTACAACACAGACTTTCTCATATATTTCCTGACATGTTAATAGTTATTAAAATCTATAGGATGTGATATTTTTTTCCCCCTGCCCTGGCACACAAAGTTTTTTGGGTTTTGGTGGGGGATTTTTGTTTTGTTTTGTTTTCTCAGTGTAGCTTTTGCTGTCCTGACTTCAACTCACAGAGATCTAGCTGCTTTTACCTCCCTGAGTACTAGTTTTAAAGGCGTGTGCCACTACACCGCCACTGACAAAAGAATATTGATGTCTGTAGGATGCTTTATCAAATTAAAAATTACTAGATTTGGGCTTGATCCGCCAGAGGACCTGGATTCAGTTCCCAGTACCCCCAGCCTTCTGAAACTCCACAGCCACCATGCATGTACATACATGTAGACAAAATATTCAACATTTATAAAATTAATTGTTTTTCAAATTAATATTCTAATTTTATAAAGACATTCTTGTGAACTATATTCTAAAATCTTTGATCTTTTTATTTGAAAGATAAGCCAAATTTCTTGTAGAGAAAATAGACTTATAAGAGATTAGTAGAATATATCAGTAGAAAGAGAATAAAATTTAGAAACTGGTGGACCTGTGTTTGAATTTAGAGACAGACACCTGAGTTGTGAGTGGATAGGTTTCTTCTTGGCCCCTATTTTTCATCTTTTACACTCAGAAAGTATACTACTTAAGTATGTAAATTACCTACATAAAGCCTTGCAAAGCAAAGGGCTCTTTTTTAAACAGTAAGTTTGTAATTTGTACAATGCTAATGAAAATATTGTGTATCAACACTACATTAACCTTAAAGTTAATTTTATGTAAATAGGATATTTATGTAGGTCTTTTCTGGAAGAAGAGCTTAAGACTAGGGAAATGTTTTTAAAACAAGTAAAATAGTTATCTTAAATACGTGCACTGATAGGTTGTATAGTATATCTAAGGAAAAGTATTAAATCCTGTTTTGCTCTTTTTAAACCTTGCACAGTTCCAACAAGCTTGGGTACCTGGTTTCTCCACCACAGCAAATTAGAAGAGGAGAAAGAAGCTGTTATAGGTAAGGATGCTAAAACTCTTGGAAAATAGCCCCATAGCCCACTGGGAACTATATAAAGAAATAACACAGGCGTGGTGAAGGAGACATAACAGCTGTCCTTAAGAAAGGAGGACAGCTTGCTGGGTGCGGTGAGCACACCTGTAATCCCAGCACTTCAGAGGCAGAAGCAGGCAGTCTGGTCTACACAGTGAGTCAAGGACAAACAAAAACAAACAAAAACAACAACAAAACAGAAGAAGAAGAAATCTGGGAACTGGGTTAATTATTGCCTAGCTATGTAAGGCCCTAGGTTCAATCCCCAGCAGGTGCAGAATAATGTCTCATTTGAAAATATGCTTACAAAAACTGCTTATTGCTAAGTGTGTAGTGCATTGAGAAGTTGAAGCAAGGAGATTCTAAGTTAGAGGCTAGCCTGGATGACGCAACAGGACCTGTCTGGGGAAGGAGGCAGGGATAAAAGGAGGGATCATAGGAAAGCATAAGTTACATTTAACATCATGACTTTTAAGTCTATCTTTGGTGTGTATGCTCACGTGTATATGAACGCGCATGTTTACAGAGGCACAAGGAGAAGGATGTCACGCCATGCCTTATGCTAGGTCAGCAAGCCCCAGCACCCCTCCTATCTCTGCCCATCATAACACTGGGTTCAATGTAGGCATGCATGGCCACACCTAGTTTTTGTGTTGTTTTGTTTGCTGGTTTTTCTGAGACAGGATTTCTCTGTGTAGCTGTGACTGTCCTAGAACTCATAGAGATCCGCCTGCCTCTGAGTGCTGGAATTACAGGCATGGGCCATCCCCAGTGTCACACCTAGCTTTTTATGTGGATGTCGGGGGATCGTACTCAGCCCCTTGCACTTGGGCAAGCACTCTTACCCACTCACTGAGACATCTCCATAGCCCCCCAGGCTGTGTCCTTTGTATTCCTTCCAGTGATTATTTGGTCTGTACCAGTTCATGGCAGAATATAGCTTATAAAGTTAGCCAGCTCAGCTTCCAGATGGGAAAAAGCATTCTTTCTGTTCCAGTCTTTCCTGCCTTCAGTTTTCCAAAAGAAGAGGCCAGGAGATTTGTTCCAGCTCTTACACTCACCAACAGTGTTCACTTAAGAGGCCTAGGCTTTACTCTGATGGTAGCTATTGAAGTCGGGATGCAGAGACTTTCAAATTTGATAAGGCTATAACTGATCTTCTAGTGCTCCATTCAGAATTGCTAATCTATGACAGCTGCCTTTTTTTTTTTTTTACTAGAGTGCACTAAAAGAAGATGATGTATACTGATTCATGGTTCTGAACAGGCTTAAATCTAAACACCTCCTGAGGGGATTATATGCCATTTGCGTTGTGTAAAAATCATTAGTTCAAAAGCACACTGAAACTCTTGGACACAATCCAGAAACTTTACTTCTGTTTAACCTTTAGAGCGAAAATGTTGATCCTTCAGTTTTGATTGCAGCTATTGGAACTAGTATGATTCTGTTTTGTTTGATCTTCACCTACTTCCTTCAAAAGGAAGTTACAGTGGTTTTTGTTAATGCAAACTTTGGGTCTAGAAAGGCCTTTAGAGGATAACTAGGTCATAGTTATATTAACCTGTCACTTCCTTCAAAATCTGTTTCCTGTCAGTTGCTAAATGTCCTTAAAAATTAGAATCTTGGGTCTGGAGAGGAAGTTCAGTGGTTAAGAGCGCTTGTTGTTCTTGTAGAGGACCCAGGATTTTGAAATAAACGTGTTGAGAGGTTTTTGTTTTGAGCCAGCTTCTTGGTATGTTTGTTACCTACCCAAGCTGGTCTCAAACTCAAAGACTCAGTTTTGTCCAGTCTGCCAAGTAGATGGGCTGCAGGTGTCTATTACCATGCCATGCCATATCATGCCATGCCATGCCATACCATACCATACCATGCCATGCCATGCCATACCATGCCATGCCATGCCATACCATACCATACCATACCATGCCATGCCATGCCATACCATACCATGCCATGCCATACCATACCATACCATACCATGCCATGCCATGCCATGCCATGCCATACCATACCATACCATACCATGCCATGCCATGCCATACCATGCCATACCTGTCCTGTAGAGTGAATGTATACTAATACTTCTTAACTGCATCTGTACTAGAGTAGTTGATTGTATTGCATATTTTGTACTTTGAAAAATAATTGTAAGCAGAAAAAGACAACCTCGTTTGTCTGAGATGGATTTGATTTAAAGGTGTAATACCTTGGAATTTATTTCTCCAGAAGCATAAACCGCGGGCGACACCACAGCGAGCGCTCACAGAGGACTCAAGGCCCATCACTACCAGCAACTCCAGTCTTTGTGCCTGTTGCACCACCTCCTTTGTATCCGCCTCCTCCCCATACGCTTCCTCTTCCTCCAGGTGTACCTCCCCCACAGTTTTCTCCTCAGTTTCCTCCTGGCCAGCCTCCACCTGCAGGATATAGTGTTCCTCCTCCAGGGTTTCCGCCAGCTCCTGCCAATATATCAACACCTTGGGTATCATCAGGAGTGCAGAGTGCTCATTCAAATACCATCCCTACAACGCAAGCACCTCCTTTGTCCAGGGAAGAGTTCTATAGAGAGCAGCGACGGCTAAAGGAAGAGTGAGTATCCTAACTTGAAATTACCATACACTTTTCATTTTCTGATATAACATTAAATAGGTATTTTGGAAACATTTTCCAGTGTTTCCAGTTAGTAAAGAAAATTCACCTAAAATTTAAACCAAAGCCATACGAGCAACTTCCTCAGGGATACCTAGTTATTTATAGTTTTAAAGTAGAAAACTAATGGCAATTTCATTCATTTCATTCATGATCTAATTACATTTGTCTTGTTAGTTTTCTTAAATGGTTTTTGTTAACTTTCACTCTTTAACTTTATTTTACTAGGGAAAAGAAAAAGTCCAAGCTAGATGAGTTTACAAATGATTTTGCTAAGGAATTGATGGAATACAAAAAGATTCAAAAGGAGCGTAGGCGCTCATTTTCCAGGTTAGTGTTTTGCAAGCCTTCACAACAGAATTACAAATGGGACTTTGAATATCCAGGGATTACCTGTGGATATAAATAACATTGCACTTAGGAGATTTTTCTGATTCGGTCTAGTTTTATAGAATGGAGGAGATGTAGCTTATTCCCCAAGATGTCCATTAAAATAATGTCTCAGTGTAAATTCTATTGTGTAGAACTAGCATTTATGGGGACTAAGTTATCCTTGTCCCTTGAAGTTACTCATAAATGAAATAAATGGGAAATGTTTATGGAAGGAAAGACATAGGGGACTAGCCAGAGAGCATTCTGAGGGCCTTTGCCATAAGGCTACAGCTTCTTGCTGGAACATTAACCTGTGTGATTAAAAAGTAGTGGTAGAATACATGTCGCTGTATTGGTAGAAAAAAAAACGAATTACAGAAGTTCCCTGGAAGTTTGTTTGAAGACTGTTTTTTAGACTTACACTTAAAATGTGGTTCCTTTTAAAGCTAGACTGTTGGCTAGTATAAGATAAAAAACAGACTCTTACCTAAATAATTAGACAGGAAGTGAAATTTAAATTCAATTGGCATTTGTTTGATGTTAATAAGCTCATAAAACTCACGGTACATTAATGCACTCCACTCTGATTGTCAAGACTTTTGTTTTGTAACAAGTGATTTGTGTACTTTATTCCATTCCAATAGAGGTTACTGTACCTCTTTAACCATCTAAGATGAGACTTGATGCAAAGAAAGATATAAAACCGTGAGAAAAGACTACTGAAGTCTGTCTGTTTTTACTTGTATATATTTCTCAACCATCAACCGTGTTTTTGTTTTTAGGTCTAAATCTCCTTATAGTGGGTCGTCGTATTCAAGAAGCTCATACACTTACTCAAAGTCACGGTCTGGCTCCACAAGGTCTCGCTCCTACTCTCGCTCCTTCAGCCGCTCTCACTCTCGCTCCTACTCACGGTCACCCCCATATCCCAGGAGAGGCAGAGGCAAGAGCCGCAATTACCGCTCACGGTCCAGATCTCATGGGTACCACCGATCTAGGTCAAGGTCACCTCCATATAGACGCTATCATTCACGGTCCAGATCTCCTCAAGCATTTAGGGGACAGTCTCCCACTAAACGCAATGTACCTCAAGGAGAAACAGAGCGTGAGTATTTTAACAGATACAGAGAAGTTCCACCCCCTTATGACATCAAAGCCTATTATGGGCGGAGTGTCGACTTTAGAGACCCATTTGAGAAGGAGCGCTATCGGGAATGGGAGAGGAAATACCGAGAGTGGTACGAGAAGTACTACAAAGGGTATGCTGTGGGGGCACAGCCCAGGCCCTCGGCCAACAGAGAGGACTTTTCTCCAGAGAGACTTTTACCTCTTAACATCCGAAATTCGCCCTTCACAAGGGGGCGCAGAGAAGACTATGCTGCTGGACAAAGTCATAGAAATAGAAATCTAGGTGGCAACTATCCAGAAAAACTTTCAACAAGAGACAGTCACAATCCAAAAGATAATACAAAATCAAAAGAGAAGGAGAGTGAGAACGTTCTGGGAGACAATAAAGGAAACAAGCATAAGAAACACAGGAAGCGAAGGAAAGGGGAAGAGTCTGAGAGCTTCCTGAACCCAGAATTGTTAGAGACTACTAGGAAATCCAGGGAATCATCAGGTGTTGATGAAACTAAGACAGATGCACTGTTTGTTCTCCCAAGTAGAGATGATGCTACACCCGTTAGGGATGAACCAATGGATGCAGAATCTATCACTTTCAAGTCAGTATCTGAAAAAGACAAGAGAGAAAAAGATAAGCCAAAAGTAAAAAGTGACAAGACCAAACGGAAAAGTGACGGGTCTGCTACGGCCAAGAAAGACAATGTTTTAAAACCTAAAGGACCCCAAGAAAAGGTAGATGGAGAGCGAGAAAAATCTCCAACACGCTTTGAACCTCCACTTAAAAAAGCCAAAGAGGAGGTTACAAAGACCGACTCAGTAAAACCTTCATCATCCTCTCAGAAGGACGACAAGGTCACCGGAACCCCCAGAAAAGCCCACTCTAAGTCTGCAAAAGAGCACCAGGAGGCAAAGCCAGCCAAGGAGGAGAAGGTGAGAAAGGACTGCTCCAAAGACATCAAGTCAGAAAAACCAGCCAGCAAGGATGAAAAGGCCAAGAAGCCCGAGAAGAATAAACTACTTGATAGCAAGGGAGAAAAAAGAAAGAGAAAAACTGAAGAAAAGAATGTAGATAAAGATTTTGAGTCATCTTTAGTGAAAATCTCTAAAGTAGAAGGGACTGAGTTAGTGAAACCATCACCAAAGCGCAAAATGGAAGGTGAGGTTGAAAAGCTGGAAAGGACCCCAGAAAAGGACAAGATTGCATCATCAACTGCCCCAGCCAAAAAAATTAAACTCAACAGAGAAACTGGGAAAAAAATTGGAAGTGGAGAAAATACATCTACTACAAAAGAACCATCTGAAAAATTGGAGTCAACATCTAGCAAAATTAAACAGGAAAAAGTCAAGGGAAAGGCCAAGCGGAAAGTAGCTGGGACTGAAGGCTCCAGCTCCACGCTTGTGGATTACACCAGGTATGGGGGCCAGGGCGTGGGGGGCCAGGCGTTCCTTTTGGCAAATGATGTCTTTTGATGTTACCCATGCAAGTACCCTTTGGGATTTACACAGACTAGTCTGTTTGTAGCATTGTTTCATGTGGGAGGAGAGGTGAGCCACGCTGGTTTTTATAGTTTGATCCTTCCTCCCTTATTTATGTATTTATTTATGTTTTTCAAGACAGGGTTTCTCTGTGTAGCCTTGGCTGTCCTGGACTCTGTAGACCAGGCTGGCCTCGAACTCACGAGATCCGCCTGCCTATGCCTCCCAAGTGCTGGGAATAAAGGCATTTGCTATCACGCTTGGTTCATGTATGCCTTTCTTAGGGCACAATAATATGCCTTTCTTAGGGCACAATAATTTTAACTTTTTCGTGTGGGGGTGGGGGGGAGGGGCAGTTAAGACAGAGTTCCTCTGTGAAGCCTTGGCTGTCCTAGAGTCACTCAACAGAGCAGGCTGGTCTCAAACTCACAGAGATCCACCTACCTCTGCCTCCCCAAGTGCTGGGATTTCAGGCATGCCACCACCATACCTGGCTTAATTTTAACTTTTTAAAGCTAAAAAGATATCCTAAATATTTTATTAGTAGTAAACTTTTCATTAATTAAAATATATTTATTTTTTTTAGTACAAGCTCAACTGGAGGCAGCCCTGTGCGGAAATCTGAGGAAAAGACAGATACAAAACGAACAGTCATTAAAACTATGGAGGAATATAATAATGATAATACAGCTCCTGCTGAAGATGTGATAATTATGATCCAGGTTCCTCAGTCCAAATGGGATAAAGATGACTTTGAATCTGAAGAAGAAGATGTTAAAGCCACACAGCCTATACAGAGTATAGGGAAACCATCTAGTATTATAAAAAATGTTACTACTAAGCCATCAGCTACAGTCAAGTACACTGAGAAAGAAAGTGAGCATTCAGAGAAAATTCAGAAGCTTGCCAAGGAGGTGAGCCATGAGGCGATGCAGCACGAGGTCAAAAGCGCAAAGGGCTCTGCGTGCAGTGAGAAGGGGAGAAGCAAAGATCGGGACCACTCAGCGATGGAGAGGGAGAACCCTGACAGGAGGAAGGGCAGCGCCCAGCCGGAGAAGGACAGCAGCGTGGACCGGCTGAATGAACAAGGCAATTTTAAGACTCTGTCCCAGTCTTCCAAAGAGACCAGGACTTCAGAAAAGCATGAATCTGTTCGTGGTTCCTCAAATAAAGACTTCACTCCTGGTAGAGACAAGAAAATGGACTATGAAAGCAGAGAGTATTCCAGTTCCAAACGAAGAGATGAGAGAAGTGAATCAGCCAGAAGGAAGGACTCTCCTCTTCGGAGTAAAGATGCTTCATCTGGACAGAAAAGTAAGCCAAGGGAGGAGAGAGATTTGCCTAAAAAGGGCACAGAGTCCAAAAAAAGCAGTTCTAGTCCCTCAAGAGACAAAAAACCTCATGATCATAAAGCCCCTTATGAAACCAAACGCTCATCTGAAGAGACAAAGTCTGTAGATAAAAGCACTGGGAAGGAACGAGAAAAGCATGCTGCTGAGGCTCGGAACGGCAAAGAGTCCAGTGGCAACAAGTTGCCATATATACCTAACCCACCGGACCCTCCTGTTGAGAAAGAACTGGTCGCTGGACAGGTGGATAAGAGCACCATCAAGCCAAAACCCCAGCTCAGCCATTCTTCACGGCTTTCCTCTGATCTAACTAGAGAGACCGATGAGGCTGCCTTTGAACCAGACTATAATGAGAGTGATAGTGAAAGTAATGTATCTGTGAAGGAAGAAGAAGCTGTTGCCAGTGTTCCCAAAGACTTGAAAGAGAAAACCACAGAGAAAGCAAAAGAGAGCTTGACTGTAGCAACAGCCAGCCAGCCAGGTGCAGACAGGAGCCAGAGTCAAAGTAGCCCCAGTGTTAGTCCAAGTAGAAGTCACAGCCCTTCTGGGAGCCAGACCCGCAGCCACAGCAGCAGCGCCAGCACAGCGGGGAGCCAGGACAGCAAGAAGAAGAAGAAGAAGAAAGACAAGAAGAAGCACAAGAAGCATAAAAAGCACAAGAAGCACAAGAAGCACGCGGCCGCGGAGGGCGAGGCAGAGAAGACCCAGAAACACAAACACAAGAAGAAGAAGGCGAAGAAGAGCAAAGACAAGGAGAAGGAGAAAGATGACCAAAAAGCGAAATCTGTCACTATGTGAAGGACGGATGTTTTAATTGACTTAATTACTAAGTCATCTGTATTAAACTCTGTTATAATGTAAAGAGATTCCAGCCTTGTAAATAATGAATGGAAGACCCTGTGCTGCACTTAAAGTATTTGCTGCTTGATTATTTCATTTTTACATCAGAGCTTTATAACGAACTTTTGTACAGAATTGTGAGTTGTGACCATGGAACATGAGAGGTTTTGCTAGGGCCTATTATTTTTAACCACCATTAATTAGTTGGGGTGGAGTTTACTGTACTGTGAAATTTTCACATTTGAATTTTTTTAATTGCCTGGCAAATGCTGGTATCAGTTCAAAAATATCAGCAGAATGATTTGCTGAACTCATTACAGCCCCGTTATGTCACTTTTTGATTACAATAAAAGTTTTCAGTAAACTTTTCACATGTTGAAGATGTACATTATTTAAAGACAGTAGTGTCTCACTTCATCTCTTTCCAACATCCTTCAAGCCTGTAAGTCAAGCAGAATAGACAAAATTCTAAAAATTGAAAATAAACTTCAGAGGGGCTGGTGGGAGATCTTGGTTTCTAGTAGTTAGAAAATGGGTTTCTATAAAGGAGCGTGTGAGGTGCCCATATCAGCAATGAGTAATTGGGCTTTTCTAGCCGTATAGTTTTCTTGGAATTCTAGGTTGACCTATGAAACCATTTATTTAAGCCTATCTGCCCTCTGTGCCACTGGCAAAAGTAAGTGGTGGTGTGAGACTAGCAGAGGTCTCTCCTTCACTGCTGCTTCAGGAACTCCATGAGGGCACTGAAAGGATGTTGGGGACAGGTTTTGGGTCAAGACACTTGGATGTGGTGTGTAGGACATTTAATCTAAGTGAAGCGGGCATGGTGGCAGTACATGTCTTTAATCCCAGCACTTGGGAGGCAGAGGCAGGTGGATCACTGAGTTCGAGGCCAGCCTGGTCTACAAAGCGAATTCAGGACAGCCAAGATAACACAGATCTTTTGTCTCAAAAAAAAAAAAAATCTAAGTGATGTCCCTTTTTTTCTGTTGTAAAGTGTATGTGTCTGTGGAGGCAGAAGAGAGCACTGGAGCCCTGTGTAGCAGCTGGAGTCACAGGGAGTTGTGAGCCGCCTGATGGGGATGCTGGGAACTAAGTTCAGGTCCTGTGTAGGAGGAGCACGCATGTGTCACTGAGCCAGCTTTCTAGCCCATAATCATTGCCTTTAAACCAAAGCAGCTTTGTTCTGATGGCTCAGCTCTGCTGTGATGCCAAGCACATGCTGGTTCATTCGCACACACCTGTTGTCAGCCCACATGCAACAAACTGCCACTTTTTCTTTGAGACAAGCCAGCTACAGTTTTCAGTAATGATGTATACATTGTATTGATTTTTTTCATTCATGAGATATTTATTAAAGTAACACATTTAGGAAAAAAATCAGTACAATAAATACATCATTACTGAAAGTTGTATACCATCATACAAAAAAAGACTTTATTTTGGGAAATTTCTAATTTATGGCAAGTTTTACTTTCAGAAATAAATCCACAGGACAACACATTCTAGTTCACCCTTAAAGACTGGCATGCTGAGCAAGGAATGTTCTTATTCTTTGTAGGAGTTCCTTCTTTACGTTGTCAGGTACCAGCGCTCTGCCTTTTGGAGTGATTTCAGCCACCAAGTCATCAACAGTAACATGTTCTAGTCCTTTTTCTTTAACTTTTTTACAGTGTACCTTCAACTGCTCCTTCCAGCTGCACTCAATCAATTTAGCTCTCGGCTAAATCCTCCAGTTTCTCTTTCTCCAGTTTCTGTTAACTTTTGGTTAATCACTGCTTTCTCATCCGCGCATCTTGCTAACCACACTCTTCGCCTGCTCGGACTTAGACCCTCAGTAGCTCAGGCACCTAAGTACACCTACCTTATATTCTTAATCCTGCTAATCAGAGCTGTAACTCTAGATCCTGTTTCCCACGTTTACTAAAGACTTAGTACACAGAACTGTCAGATCTTACCTGAGTTACTCATGTTACTGGACTCATCAAGCTCAGCGGACTTTCACTTTACTTGCAGCTCCACTCCTGTGACCGTTTCCTAGCAACTGATCAGTGTCGTTCCTTTGCAATGAGCAGTCTCCCAGCCTTACCTGTTGATGTTAGTTTCTTTGATTGTGTGTGTGTGTGTGTGTGTGTGTGTGTGTGTGTGTGTGTGTGTGTGTGTGTAAATTTTCTTGTAGCCTATAGCTTTCCTTATGCCAACATCCACAGACCCCTTCCCCATCTAACCCTAAAACTACCTGTATGCTAGTTGCTGTTTAACAGAATTGAAAGTCTTGAAATTGAAGGAAGAAACAGGCAAAGGCTGGAGACAGCTCAGTGAGTTAAATGCTTCCACAAGCCTGAGGGCTTGAGTTCAAATCCCTAGAACCCAGTTAAAGCCAGCTGCTACCTCTGTGTCTAACTCGTGTTCTTACAGTAGCGAGATGGAAGGCAGAGACACTGACTCAAGATGGAAGGGAAGGTGCAACCCCACAGTCGGTCTTTAACCTCAACATACTTGCTGTGGCACATGTGCACCCAAACCTATAAACATACATACAACAGATTGTGTTTTGTGTGTGAATGTAGAGTTGGAGGACAACTTGAAATATCCTCCAATAAAAGCATCTTGTTTTAATTACTATTTGCTAGACACTGCCAGGTGCTTTTTTTCAGTACTCTCTAACTGTTGAGCCATCTTTCCTGCCCTTTCAGGTTTGTTCTGTTTTTTCCAGTCTTACTGTGTAATCCACACTGACCTTGAACTCTTGTTTTGTGAGTCTGCTTTGTTGGTGTGTTTTGTTTTGTTTTGTACTAAAGATTGAGCATAAGGACCTTATACATGCTAAGCATATGTTCTGCCAGTGATCTATAGCCCCAACCATCAGACTGCCCGTGAACTTGTCGTAATCTTCCTGCTTCTGCCTTTTTTTAAAAAAACGTTTTCCCCCCCAATTTATTTATTTACTATGTAGAGAGTTCTTTCTGCACATATACATGCACGCCAGAACAGGGCATCAGATAGCATTATAGCTGGTTATGAGCCACCATGTAGTTGCTGGGAATTGAACTCATGACTTTGGGAGAAGCCAGTGCTCTTAACCTCCGAGCCATCTCTCCAGTCACCGCCCCCCCCTTCCTTTTAAGTACTGAGATTATAGGCATGTGCCAGCACCTAACCCCCTACCCAACACCTGTGTGTGTATGTGTGTGTGTGTGTGTACTCATCCTAGCTTTATGAAATCTGTGGCACATTATTGTTCAATATAGTCACTGCATTATGCAACAACACACCAAAACTTGTTCCTGCCAAACTATAACTTGATAACCACTGTCACTGCCCCAGCCCCACTCCAAGGCACTGCACCCTTATCTGTAAAATCAACATTTTATGTTATTTCTTGATTTTTGGTTTGAGACAAGGTTTCATACTCTACCCAGGATGCCCTGGTTACTTGATATGTAGCCCAGGCTGGCCTCAAGCTGAATCAGCTTCCAAAGTGCTGGAACTGCAGGTGTGAGCTGACAGATCAGATCAACTTTTATATCTTCATGAAGGATGTGGGCAGAGTCTACATGACAGAGGAGACCCAACTCAAGGAAGCTGTGCACCCTTTGCTCATGCATGTCACACATATGTACACAAGATGTAATAAAAAATTTAAAGACTGTTTAAGGATACCCACAAATTCCAAATGCCAGGGTTTCATTCCCTTTATGACTGAAAGACACTCTGTTTAATAAGTACTTTATCTTCTTTATTTATTGATCAGTTGATGGACACTTAGGTTTTTTTCCCCCCCTTGGTAGTGCTATTTGTGAATAATGTTAAAATGAAGAGGGATTATAGGGTACTTTTTGGTTTGCTTTTCAAATTGATTTCATTTCCTTTGGATATATAGACCAAATGGGATGCCTGGACCAAAGGGGCAGGTTTGTTAAGAATATGGTCTTAGTATGTAGCCCAGGCTGGCTGTAATTCACTGTAGAGCCCAGGTGTAGCCCAGACTGGCTGTAATTCACTGTAGAGCCCAGGATGGGCTCCGTCATCATCCTGCCACCTCTGCTCCAGAGTGCTCCATTATAGGCATGTCTCACTGTGTCTGGCTAACTCTTCTTGAGATGGAGTTGCCACCTGGCCTGGCCTGGCTCTGCACTCCCTGGCTCACACCATCTTCCTACCCGCCCACCTCTGGGTAGTGAGTTAGTGCAGGTACAAAGCACTGCACCAGCTACTTCTAATCTTTTGAGAAACCTCCGTATTTTCTATAAAGGGCTGTGCAAACTTATTTCCTGCCAGGATGTACAAAGACTGTGGTGTTCACATACTGACCAGCAGCTGATGCACTGGCCTTGAGAAACAGAACGGTGGAGCTGGAAAGGTGGCTTAAGTCGGAGGGCGTGAGTGCAGACCCACAGAACCCGAGAAAAGCCAGACAGGGGAGCACATGCCTGCAACCCAAGCACTTGATAATGAGATGGGAGACAGAGACAAGAAAATCCCTCACAGCTCACAGGCCCCCTCTCCTGACAGATGCAGAGAGATGAACAGCAAATAGCCCTGGCATATTCAAGGGGAGGGGAGGACTGACAAGGTTGTCACCTGAGTGCCACCTGTGCATAAGCACACTTACACATGAATGTGTGCACACTAAAGTCACAGCGCTACCGCGTGAATAATGACAACAGCACACTAAATACAGGAGAATTGAGATTTACTGGGCTATTAAAGATTTTAAATTCTTTCAGTATAAGCAGTTTATCAAAGCTTTTTATCTTTTTACTGAGGCACTGCTCAGGTATCCCAGGATTGCCTCAGTCTCAATGTGTAGGCCAAGAGTGAACTTGACCCTCTGATCCCCTTGGCTCAACTTCCCAAGCTTGCACTTTTTGGTTTTTGTTTGGTCTTGTTTTTGGATTTGTTTTTGTTTGTTTTTGGTTTTTCTTTTTTTTATAACATTTTTATTTAGTTTTAATTTATGTGCACTGGTGTGAGAGTGTCAGATCTTGGAGTTACAGACAGTCACCAGCTGCCATGTGGGTGCTGGGAATTGAACCCGGATCCTTTGGAAGAGCAGGCAGTGCTCTTAACCACTGAGCCATCTCTCCAGCTTGTTTTTGGTTTTTCGACACAGCATTTCTCTGTGTAGCCTTGGCTGTCCAGGATTTACTTTGTAGACCAGGCTGGCCTCAAACTCAGAGATCCGACTGCCTCTGCCTCCCGATTGCTGGAATTAAAGGTGTGCGCCACCACACCCAGCAGTCTGCAGTTGTTAATTTCTTTCTACACTAAATTTTAAAAAATCAAAACAAAAACAGAAAAACTTTACTGGAGCTACACAGATGGCTCATGCTTGCCATCCCAGAGTGTTAGAGCATCGTAGGAGCAAGTTCAAGGTCACAGGAGAGAGGCCCTGACCCAGGCCTTCAATCCAGCAGAGCTCTAGGACAGCCAGGGGCACACAGAGAAACCCTGTTTTAGATAGATAGATAGATAGATAGATAGATAGATAGATAGATAGATAGATAGATAGAGATAGACAGAGATGATAGCATTAGCAAAAGGCAAACAATGATCTCATTAAAACCAACATGAATTTAGCTTTTTGCTTAAAATATGACTGATCTGTAATTTACTTGAATTTTAGCTTTTCCCTCAAAATGTGATTTTTATTTTAGTAATTTGTTTGAAGATGCTGTGGCCAGGATGAATCTTTTTCTATTTAGAATTCTATTTTAAAGTCTTTAGTGATTTTTTTTTAATTCTAACGTAAGATTAGGCATACGATTTAGGATTCAAAATAATTTCTGTAAACGTTGGCACCTTCATAAAATGTAATTGTTTAAATGTGTTATCCAAGGTTTACTAACTGATAAAGCTGGTCGATTGTTTTTCATTTCGTAAAAACAAATATAAGGAAAGTTATCAGAGAAGGCATCACGGGGTGGAGCACCAGAAAGGGGAAGGGGGCACCTCTGATTCACAGCCCCTCGTACAGCAGCTGCCCCTCAGAAGCATTGTGCACTGTGTGCTGATAGCCTGGAGCAAAGGAATAAGGCACGTGCAGTGAGGGGGATTCCTCTCTGCTTCACTGAGACGGGGTCTTGCTGTGTGGTCTTGACTGGGTCTGAACTCAAAGAGGTTTCCTGCCTCAGCTTGTGAGGCTGGGACTGCCGCTGTGTAGCACCACACCTGGCTGGAATTGTGTCTTTCAATTCACAGTTAAGGACGAGGGAGATGCTTTGCCACACATGCGAGCGAGAACCCATATAAATGCCAGGTGGATGATGTGGCTAGCCTGTCATTCCAGGCGCAGAAGGCACATCCTCAGAACAAACTGGCTGGCTAGAGCAGTCACATCTTCAAAGCTCTGGGTTTGACCCAAAGACCTTATCTCAAAAGTAATGCCTGAGGTCAACCTTAGACCTACAGAGGCCTCACCTCAAACACATGTTGCAAACACAGCCCACAAACATGAGGTCACACATAGTCAAAAACATGCACATGGGAAAATGAAAAAAAATTATATAGTCACATTTGATGGAGATTTAACAAGGAAAACAGGAAGCAAGGGCTACAGGGACTAGGGGTCCAGGGACGATTTAGGCTGGGAAGGAAGCTGGGCCACACATTTCATCCCATGGCTATTGAGAGAGAGCTTTTATAGCATTGTGGTATTACACCAGAATTGGCATACAAGTTGTCAGAACTGAACAGAAGGTCAAAAACTGGGCTAAATGTAAAACTATCACCTATAAACTGCAAAGCTGTATTGTGCATCTACATAAGCAAGTGTAAAAAGTACAAAGTTGGTTTTTTGGGTTTTGTTTTTGTTTTGGTTTTTTTAGAGACGGTTTCTCTGTGTAGCCTTGGCTGTCCTGAACTTCCTTTGTAGACCAGGCTGGCCCAAACTCATAGTGATCCATCTGCTTCTACCTCCCAAGTTCTGGGATTAAAGGCGTGTACCACCATGCCTTCCCCCCCCCCCCCCCCCCCCGTGGCACTTTGGAAAAACATTTTTCACAGTGGGCAGTGGTGGTACATGCCTGTAATCCCAGCACTCAGGAGGCAGAGGCAGGCAGATCTCTGTGAGTTCAAGGCCAGTCTGGTCCACAAAGCAAACTCCAGGATAACCAGGGCTACACAGAGAAACCCTTTCTCAAGGGGAAATTTTTTCACATCTTCAAATTTCAAATATTTGTTATCCAAATTTTCATTACATGTTCCTTGATGTTGGTCACTTCCCATTTCTAGGATCATCTCATCAATTTACTCCTTTTTTTAAAAAAAAAATTGTTATTATTTTCTTCTGGTCTTCTGGCTATTGGAGCATCCCAATCTTCACCAATGATCTAGCAGTTCTCTCTTCCTTCTAAGGGCACATCCGATCATTTTGTGTGCACACTCCATCCCTTTACACTGTAACTCATCACCTTCTAAACTGAAATTAGTACTTTCCTCAACTAAAGAGACAGGTCCCAAGATGTACCATTAGGGGGCAGAAGCAGCTGCAGACGGTGTTTTCCAACAGCACCGTTTCCTCTGTCTGCATCTTGTTAAAATTTCAGCCTAAGCTAAATAGAAGTACAAATAGCCAATTGTAAATGTTAAGTGTCACTGACAGCAAAACAAAAATGCCGATAGAAGTTGTATTATTGTTAGGTCGTGGTGCGCGCCTTTAATTCCAGCACTTGGAATTCAGTGGCAGGAGGATCTCTGTGAATCTGAGGCCGCCCTGGTTACATGGGAAAAACCTTATATTGAAAAAAGATTGAATTATCTTCATAATTCAGATTTACAAGGGCCCAAAGCAACACTTTGAAGCTCATCTCCCCATGCCCTCTCAAGTACAACTTTCACACTGGCTTAAGTCAAAATGGGCCTGTACAATGGGTGTGTAAAACATCTGGTGTTGACAGCCAGTGAGATGGCTCAGCATCATCGAGCGTGCCTTGCAAGTCACATGACCTGAGTTCAACCCCTGGAACCCACATGAAGGCAGAGGAGAGAACAGACGGTACGGAATCGGCATCTTACCATCCCACAAGTGCCGTGGCATTCATGCAACCCCAACCCTCCCCAGACATGTTATAAACACTACAATAATAAAGACAGTGTAAAACACCTCAAAATTAAGTAATTTTAGATCCCAGAGATACGGCCTCCCTTCAGTACATTCAAATGAGCCAAGGGTTCCATCCATTTAAATTTTCTCTTTCCAGTTGAGCTATTCAATAGCCTTTTTCTTTCTACTGAGCAAAACCAGGCTGCCCCGCCAGGCCTGCCACAAAGCCATATCCTGCTAGCTCCTAGGGACTCGCCCTGGTCTCTCACACCTTTCATCAAATCATCATCGCACCCAGTATCGTCTTTGTTTTTAAAGTATTTTTTTTCTTTTTTTAAATTAAAATTAGTTTTTTTCTTTCTTTCTTTTTTAAGATTTATTAATTACATATACAGTGTTTTGCTTGCATGTACACCTGCACACTGGAAGAGGGCACCAGATCTCATTATAGATGGTTGTGAGCCACCATGTGGTTGCTGGGAATTGAACTCAGGACCTCTGGAAGAGCAGACAGTGTTCTTAACCACTGAGCCATCTCTCCAGCCCTGTTTTTTTTTCCCATACAATATATTCTGATTGTTCTTTCTTCTCACCCAGCTTCTTCCAAATCCCCCCTTCTCCGTACCCACCCAAATCCCCTCCCCCACCTCTGTCTGACTCTGTCTCTGTCTATCTGTCTGTCTGTCTGTCTGTCTGTCTGTCTGTCTCTCTCTCTCTCTCTCTCTCTCTCTCTCTCTCTCTCTCTCTCTCTCTCCTCTCTCACTCAGAATACAAACAGGCATCTAAAAATAGTAATAAGATAAGATAAAAAACAAACACACCAGAATAGGACAAAACAGTGTCATCCTTATCATTTGGAGTAGGGGGAGGTGCATACATATTCTAATGAATCCCTGTATAGAATTCACAGAAAATTGTTTAACCCTGTAATGTCATAGATCCTCTCACCTTATGGACTCTGTATGAAAAATTATTTTCATTCATACTTGAAGATGGTTTTCTACTACAACTTTTGACATCAGTAAGGAGTTCAAAGCCATTTCAATTAATCCATTTCTATACAGAAATCGTATTTGAAGTACATTTCTCTCTCTCTCTCGTGTGTGTGTGTGTGTGTGTGTGTGTGTGTGTGTGTGTGTGTGTGTGTCCCTCTCTCTCTCCCTCAAGTCTCCAGTCCTGTTTCAGGGAGGCTTAAAAGAAGACCTCATACTGGGGCCACCTGAGAAGTTTACAAACTCCTGAAGCCTGCGTGGGTGCTGCCTCCAGAGTCTTCACTCCCGGGGCACATCTGGGATATCTTCTACACATTGGGATTTGAAGATCTTTAAGCCTGGAAGGTAGGGAATAATGTAGCCTAGACTGGTTTTGATTCCAGCAGTGTCTGGTGTGCATCCAAGATCAAAGCCAGAGCTCTGGTTGAACCTTCCAGTGCTGGGTGAACTCCTTGGCATTCTTGCTTGTAGAGTTTCCTTCTACCCGTTAGTGGCCAGTGTCTAGACTGGTTATCTTATTCAGAGCATTAGAAAAGAGGGCACACAGATTTCAAAGTAGCAGTGAAGCAATGGTATAGAACAGATATGCTGCCGGGTGGTGGTGGCGCACACCTTTAATCCCAGCACTCAGGAGGCAGAGGCAGGCGGATGCCTGTGAGTTCGAGGCCAGCCTGGTCTACAATGTGAGTCCAGGACAGCCAAGGCTACAAAGAGAAACCCTCCCAGGAGGTTTCCTCAGATGGCCTTGAGCACTTGCACTCAAAGGCTCTCCCTGCTTCAGCCTCTGAGTAGCCAGTCACAGGCATGTGACATTGTGCCAAGCCTCTTCCAAACTTTACCGGATTTTATCCTATTTGATCTGTATCCACATAATCTGTATGGAGAAAACTCTCCTTTCAAGCTGGGCACGGTGGTGCACACCTGTAATCCCAGCACTCAGGGAGGCAGAGGCAGGTGGATCTCTGTGAGTTTGAGGCTAGCCTGGTCTATAAAATGAGTCCAGGACAGCCAAGGCTACACAAGAGAAACCCCGGCTCAGAAAAACCAAAAACCAACCAACCAAACAAACAAACAAAAAAGTCGCCTTTCAGACACTTTATTTACAAATATGTTCCCCATTTCGTGGCCTGCCTTCCCATGTGTTATCTTTCAACACATAAAAGTCTTTCATTTGGCCACATACATGAGAATCAATAAAAAGGGTGATATTGTAGACGTCAAGGCGATGGGCACCTGTTCAAAAAGGAATGCCCCATAAGTGTTATCATGGCAAAACCGCAAGCGTCTACAACGTCACGCAGCATGCTGCGGGCATTATTGTGAGCAAGCAGGCTAAGGACGAGATTCTCGCCAAGAGAATCAATGTGCGCACTGAGCACATCAGGCACTCTAAGAGCGGGGACATCTTCCTGAAGCGCGTGAAGAACGACCAGAAGAAGAAAGCCAAAGAGAAGGGCACCTGGGTTCAGCTGACGTGCCAGGCTGCGCCACTCAGAGATGCACACTTTTCGAGGACTAGTGGGAAGAAATCTGAGCTGCTGGAGCCCATTTCGTACGAATCCATGGCCCAATGAACAAAAAGAAACAATCGACCTGGACTGTAAAGTTTTTTTTTTTTTTTTTTTAATATTTATGTAGCCGGGCAGGTTGGCACACTCCTGTAATCCCAGCACTTGGGAGGCAGAGGCAGGCAGATCTCTGTGAGTTCGAGGCCAACCTGGTCTAAGTAAGAGTCCAGGACATTCTGAAGCCCAGTCTCGAAAAACCAAAAAGAAAAGAAAAGAAAGTTTTTGTGTGTGTATTTTGCATGCATGCAGTACCTGAGGAGGCCAGAAGATGGCAGTAGGTCCTCTGGAACAGGAGTTACCGATGGTTGTTGAATCACCTTGTAGGTGGCAGGAACCGAATCTAGATTCTCCGAGAGAACAGCCAGTGTTTCCTACCGCTGAGCCATCTCTCCAGTTCATGTCCTAAAACAGTTTAAAAGATTGTTTTCGTTATTCTCAGCCCCTTGGAAAAAAATAATAATCCTTTCCACTCCTCACTTATGGCCCAGCTTTTCCTTCAGCTGTTGACATGGTCATGAAGGTTTTATCCTTATTTTGTTAACAGAGAATATTGTATTCATTTGTTTTCTTTCTTTCTTTTTTTTTCATTTGTTTTCTTAGGTTAAGCTAACTGTATGTTTCTGGGCTAAACCTCACTTGTGTATAATTTTTTGCTCTGTGTGACTGATTCAGTTTGCTGGTATTTTTTGTTTTGTTTTTGTTTTTGTTTCATTGAGACAGGGTTTCTCTGTGTTAACCTTGGCTGTCCTGGACTCGCTTTGTAGACCAGGCTGGCCTCGAACTCACAGCAATCCACCTGCCTCTGTCTCCCAAGTGCTGGGATTACAGGCGTGTGCCACCATGTCCGGCTCAGTTTGCTGGTATTTTACTCAGGCTTTTCCCCATCTATAGAGATACTGCTTTCTGGTTTTCTGTAGTGTTGTTATCTGGTTTGGTATCAGGCTTATGTTGCTCGCATACAAAGAGCTTGAGAGTGTCTGAGTGACTCTTTTTGAGTTCATGTATATGCATAATGCAATGTCCTGATCAGAGCGCTCCTTTGACATATGCAAATTAGTTGTGTTGTTGCTGCCATTTGTTTAAAGGCCCTACTGTGTACACTGTAGTGCCCTTTCTGTTGTTGGCCACTGAGTCTCTCTGTGAACTTTCCGGTTCCCCTATTCTTCATCTGCCTTTGCATTTTCACTAGTGTCATCTTGATTCTTTATCCTCCAAATCAGTTTTACTCAAAGTTTTATCATTATTTTCCACAGCCTTTACTTGTCTATGAATTTTAGAATCCATGTCTCAATATTTTGACTGCAATAATTTATATAACACAAGATTTCTCAAATTAGTCATTTTTTGATTGCTTGTCACAGTGGCTTTATGAACATTGACACTGGAAGCTGGAGAGATGGCTCAGTGGTTAAGAGAGCTTACTGCTCCTCCAAGGACCTGGTTCAGTTTCCACCACCCATGTCTGGCAGCTCACAACAACCTGTAACCCAGTGCCCGGACTCCCTCTTCAGGCCTCTGAGAGAACTGCATACACATGGCACACACACACAGGATCACATACACAAATGAAAGGGAAATTTGGGGAAACATTCACATTGACATACGAGCATAGACAGCATCTCCCTACAGAACTTCCTCATTCCAAGTGAAACTCTCTTCCCATTGAAGAACTCTGTTTTCCCTTCCTCAAAACTCCTAGAAATTAACATTTAGTTACCTCATACAAGTAGGAGCTCTTACAATGTTTGTCTCCTTGTAACTGATTTATTTCACTTTATAACAATATCTTCGAGTTTATTAAATATACATGCTGCCAGGATTACCTTCTTTTTGAAGGTTAAATAATATTTTTTGTATGTTCATACCACATTAGTTTACCCATTCATGTTTTGGTTATTTCCACTTTTATTTATTCAAATTTTCTTTCTTTTTTCTTTCTTTTTCTTTCTTTCTTTCTTTTTTTTCTTTTTTTTTTTTTTTGAGACAGGGTTTCTCCGTGTAGCCTTGACTATCCTCGTCTCCCTTTGTAGACCAGGCTGGCTTCGAACTCACAGTGATCTGCCTGCCTCTTCCTCCCAAGTGTTATTCAAATTTTCAATTGAAAAGAATAAAGAAATATAGGTATGAAATATGCCTTTAAGGCTGGAGAGATGGCTCAGAGGTTAAGAGCACTGCCTTCTCTTCCAGAGGTCTTGAGTTCAATTCCCAGCAACTACATGGTGGCTCACAGCCATCTATAATGTGATCTGATGCCCTCTTCTGGCCTGCAGGTGTACATGCAGACAAAGCACTGCATATATAATAAATAATCAAATAAATAAATCTAAAAAAAAAAAAAAGAAATATATCTCTAATTCCAGAACTAGGAAGGCAGAGGAGGGCAGATCTCTGAGTTTGAGACCAGCCTGGTCTACATAACCGGTCAGTCTGTCTGAAAAAACAAAACAAGACAAAAAGAAAAAAGAGGAGGAGGAGGAGGAGGAAGAGAAGCAGCATGAAGAGACTTCCACCAGCAGATGGGATTCTAACTGGTATTGCAGAGTCAATAGGCTGACTTAGGTGGCAACGGGCATCTTAGTAAACTATGCTTTCTATGATAATACCCTTGAATCTCAGCAGTGTTTACTTAGCCTCAGCATAAAAAAAAAACCTGACAGTTTTTAATAGATATATCCTCAATTTTTCCAAGTAACAGTCTTAGTTACTGTCCTACTGCTGTGAAGAGGCACCATGAGTTCAAGGCCAGCCTGGGCTATATAGTGAGTTCCAGGATATCCAGGACTACAGAGAGAAACTGTCTCAAAAAGAAAGCAATAAATAGATAAATGATAGATAGATAGATAGATAGATAGATAGATAGATAGATAGATAGATAGTAAATCTTAAAGAAGTGGATTTTGGCTCTTGTCAGATCATCTCTAAACTGTGCACTGAGCTATCCACAGGGCTTTTCTTTTCTGCATATTGTATGATTTATACTGTTTGAATGTAGAGTCAGCCATATTTGCTGGCACAAATCTCACACAGCTATTTGTACAGCCTGTCCCTGTGTTGCTAGATTCAATTTGCTAAAATTTTGTTAAGTCCTCCCCCCCAACACACACTAAATTCAACAGTGATTTTGATCTATGTTTTGTCCCTGTGTCATCTGTGCTGGTTTTTCTACTGTGCTGATGTCTTCACACAGTGACCTAGGTAACTTTTCCTCTGGTACTCTGGAATAGCTTGGGTAGAAGAAGAATTAGTTCTTGCTTAGGAATTTGCTGGAATTCTACAGTGAAGTTGTCTAGTTCTTGGATTTTCTTGGCTGAAAAGATTTTAGCCACAGTTTAAATGTCTTTAATACATATAAATTATACAAGCTGTTCCTTCTGTTCCTTACCTCTGTTGGCTTACGTATTGTGGGTGTGTGTGTGTGAGTGTGTACACTATGGTGCACAACTGGAGGTCTGAAGACAAAGTGTAGAGGTCACTTCTCTCGTTCCATTATGTGGGTCCCCAGGATTGAACTCTGGTCCGTAGGCTTGACCACGAGCACCATTACCTGCCGGGCTATCACCTGGGGGAGGGGGGAGGTGCAAGCCTTTAATCCCAGCACTGGGGAGACGGAGGCAGGTGAGTTCGAGGCCAGCCTGGTCTACAACGTGAGTCCAGGACAGCCAAGTCTACAACAGAGAGACCCTGTCTCGAAAAACCAAAAAAGAAAACAAAACAAAACCCCAAACAACTTGCTGAGCTATCTTGGCGGCCCCCAGGCTACCTAACCTTGAGAAGGAATTACTGTTTGTGTCGTTAGGAACTTGTTATCAAGTTTATTAGCATAACGTCGTCACCCATTATGCTGTGTTCTTTGATTATCAGTTCTGCTTCCACAACCTAGAGTAATGGTGTCTGTCACTCCTAACAATGGTCAGTGTCCCCATCCCCGTCCTCGGCTGGTTAAAGGCATACAGTATTTAAACTTCTGCTCTTATTGATATTTCTTTTTTTTTTTTTAAGAGTTATTTATTATGTATACAGTGCTCTGCCTGCTTGTACCCCTGCAGGCCAGAAGAGGGCATCAGCTCTCATTATAGATGGTTGTGAACTGCCACGTGGTTGCTGGGAATTAAACTCAGGACCTCTGGAAGAGCAGTCAGTGCTCTTAACCGCTGAGCCATCTCTCCATCCTGTTATTGACATTTCTAAGCTGCTGTTCAACTTTCTATCCCATGGATCCTTGTACATCACTCCCAAAGGAAGTCCTTTCCTTCTAGATCTCCTTCCTCCTCATTCCACGCTCCCCACACCCCTGGCCCTACATCGCTCCTAAGACACTGCCTGTTCCCACAATGCCACATAAAGATATTTACACAACATGAACTTTTGGTGACTTAGTACACTATTTTAGGGTTCATCTATGCTCACACATGCATGATAATTTTATTTCTTTCTACAACTGGATGCGTACTTCACATCCCGCTAACCCAATCATTAGATGATAGGAATTTGAGGTATTATGACTTTCCCCTTGGGATAACGATGCTATGAACACTCCTGAATAGATTTGGCATAAACATGTTTCCATTTCATTTAGGTAAATACTTATGTTCAGAATTACTAGGTGAAATGGAGCTGTGCATTGAACTTTCTCTAATCCTTACAATCAAAACTTGAGATTGTCTGGATTTTGTTTGTTTTGAACAGGGTCTCATAGCCCTGTCCGGCCCAGAACTCATGAACTCACAGAGATCTGCCTGCCTCACCTCCCAAGTGTTGGGAGTTAAGGCGTGTGTCGCCTAGCCTAACTCGCTTTTTTAATTATGTCTACTCTGTGAAAATGACCCATGAGGTCCCACCTCCACCCCTTGGAGACAAGGTCTAATATCTGTGGATACCCTGGGATTTTCTTATGTACCCCAGGCTGGCCAGGCTCACAATCCTGCCTTCCCTTCCCAAACGCCGGGTTGGCAGGCCTTTGCCACCGAACCCAGAGGCTTCGGGTGCTGTTGGTTGTCACCTTTGCATTGTTTCTTGTGCTTGCTGTTTGTTTAGCCTTTTAAACCTGTGTCTATGGTATTCCTCTGACATTTGGAAGCCTTTCAGGCATAATCCACTACCGTGTTTTCTCCTTCTCCCTCCTGCTTGAGGCAGGGTCTGCAGTTACACCTGTGCGAGGTTCACCACTCAGTCTTCCTGTCTCTCTGTGCATCTTCTGTTGGGTAGTTTCTATTGCTCCCTTACACTTCTGCCTTTTCTGTAGAGCTCTGGGTCCTGAGGGAAGGGATTTAATGGGGACATCCTCTTTAGGAAGTGAGTTCATATGTGTGCTAGTCCTGTTGTGTCTCAAAGGCCTTGTAAGAGCCAGTGGGGATGAAAAAAAACCAAGGAGCTACTTTAGATACTCTGGAACTGGCGTTATGGATGGTTGTGAGCCACCATTTGGGTGCTGTGAATCAAACCCAAGTCCTCTGCAAAAGCAGCCAGTACTTTTTTAAAATTAAAATAGCTTTTTTATACAATGTATTCTGATTATGATTCCCCTCCCCCAACTCCTTCCAGATCCTCCTTAGTTCCCATCCTCCCAAGTCCATATGCTTGCTCATCACTCTCATTATAAAGCAAACAGGAATATTAAAAACATAATAAAATATATATATATATAACAAGGTTGGGCAAAGTGGCACACACCTTTTATCCCAGCACTAGAGGGAGGCAGAAAGAAGCAGGCAGATCTCTGAGTTCCAGGCTAGCCTGGTCTACAGAGTGAGTTCCAGGACAGCCAGAGCTATACAAAAAAACTCTGTCTCAAAAACCAAAACAATAAACAAAATAAAACCAATCAAACAACAACACAAAACAAGAATAGGGTGAAGCAAACAAACAGGAGAAAAGAGTTAGAGGAACAAGCACAAGAAACACAAGCAATAGTTTACACACAGAAAACCCATAAAAACAGAACTTGAAACCATAATCTACAAGCAAGTCATGGACCTTAAGGTTAAAAAATATGTCCAGACAAAGCATTATGAAAACAAAAACAAACAAACAAACAAAAACCCTCCAAATGTAAAAGGAACTTTTATTTGCCTGTTTAAATTGTTCCCTTGGAAGATCACTGCCTCTGCCTGCTAACCTAGGCCTAGTACCAGAAGCTTCTAGCCTCTGTACAATGTAACCTAGGCCTAGAATGTTTTCAGCCTCTGAGAATTACTGCGGAATAAGCTCACCCTTTCTTGTTCTTACTGAGCTCTGGGCTGGCTGGTTCAACTCAGACTCCTCTCCCAGCTGACTTACTCAATCTGACTTCTCTCTTAGCCCCTGAATTGCTCTGCCTTACCTCAAACTAACTCCAGCGGTCTTTTCTAATCTTCTGGTTCCTTCTCATTCTCTGGCTCCTTCTGCCTACAACCTCTCTCTGTAAAATTCTCCCAGTGAAACTGCCTCCTTTTCTCTCCAAATTGCTCCTTAAGTAGCTTCCCTTTCCTCTCTCTTCTTGTGAGAGTTGGGCATATCCTATTCTGTCAAATCTTTCTCTGATTCATCACTTTTTCTGCCACTCAAACCTTACTATCAAACATGGGTGCTTCCTTCTGCACACTAACTTTACCTTCATGGTCTGGGATTAAAGACATGTACCACCACACCTGGACCTAAGCTTTTCTTTACCTGAAACTTGCTCTATACCAGGCTGCCTTTGAACTCAGATCTGCTTGCGTGTGTCTCCTGGATTAAAGGAGTGTTTGTATTCCAACAGGATCACACAGACCTAGAAGGTCTTTGGATGTGATCTCTTGCCTGAGCAGCCATGCTCTGAATTAAAATTCCTCTATGCCCAAAAGTTCTATTGAGTTTGTTTGGCGTTAGATAGCCTGTTGCTTAGCACAGGGCCTACTTTTAAGCATGGTTTTTATATCCAGTGTATATATTTTAAGAAGCCTTTACTATATTAGGTTTCCATGTGACCCCAAAAGTGTCCCTTAATTTTAGGCTGTCTCTCCCCGTATATTCTCCCTTACTCCCTTCTTTTACCTTCCTGTTGGATTCTCCCATTCCAGTCTCCTGCCCCCCGTCCCCCCCCAAGCCATCCATAACTATCTCTTCTATTTCCTCTTCTTAGGGAATATCCCTTCCCTACATAGACCCTTACTCTACATATTCTCTGCGATTATATGGATGGTAGCCTGCTTATCAAAGACTTAACAACTTAACACCTATAGGCAAAGACATACCATGTTTGTAGTTTTGGATCTGGGTTACCTCAGGAGGATTTTTTTTTTCTAGCTCCACCTATTTACCTGAGAATTTTATATTATATTTTGTACACATACCACATCCTTCTTATCCATTTATCTGCTGATGGACATATAGGGTGTTCTCAATTTTTGACAATTATGATTAGAGCAGCAATAAACACCATTGAGCAAGTGCCTCTGTAGTCGGACGTAGAGACCTTTGGGTATGTATACCCACCAGCAGGGCTAAGTGTTCCCTTTACCCTGCATCTCTGGCAGCATGGGCTGTCATTTGTTTTGTTTATCTTGGCCGTTCTGAGTGAGTCTGAAATCTCAAAGCAGCTTTGGTTTGCATTTCCCTGATGGCTGAGGATGCTGAATGTTTCTTTAAGTGTTTCTCAGCCATCTGTGTTTCATTTTTTTGAGAACTCTCTGTTTAGATCTGCACCCCATTTTTAATTGGGTTATTTGTTTTCTTTATGTCCATGGTTTTGTTTTTTAGTTCTTTATGTGTTTTAAATATCAACCCTCTATCGGGTTGTGTAACTGGTAAAGACCTCTTCCCATCCTATAGCCTGCAACTTTGCATGAATGACAGAATTGTTTGCTATACAGAAGCTTTTCAGTTTTCTGTGGTCTTCTTTATTAATTGCTGTTCTTTGTTTGTTTGTTTTTTGTTTTGTTTTTTTAAGACAGGGTTTCTCTGTGTTAGCCTTGGCTGTCCTGGACTTGCTTTGTAGACCAGGCTGGCCTTGAACTCACAGTGATCCGCCTACCTCTGCCTCCCAAGTGCTGGGATTAAAGGCGTGCGCCACCACACCCGGCTTAATTGTTGTTCTTAATGCCTGGGCTATCAGTGTTCTGTACACAAAGTCTTCTCCTGTACCAATGAGGTCAAGGCTGTTCCCCACTTTCTCTCCTATCAGATTCCATGTATCTGGTCTTATGTTGAGTCCTTGATCCATTTGGGGTTGAGTTTTGTGCAGGGTGATCAGTATGGATCTGTTCACAGTCTTCTACATGCAGACACCCAGTTTTACCAGCACCGTTTGCTAAAGACAAGTCTTTTTTCCCAGCGGGTTTTCTGGGCTGCCTCTCCTCCTTTGGGGTGGGGCTCTCTGTTGTGTCAGGCATGAGGGGGCATGAGGGGCCTTCTGGAGCACTGACTGTGTCTCCCTCTCAGTATTCCTTACAAACCCCATCAGCATTCCTCAGCCTCCCTGGAATCAGCATACTGTCTTCTGTCACCAGCGTGATCAGAACTGTTCTTCCCTGTGTTTTGTTGTTGTTGTTGTTGCTGCTGCTGCTGCTGCTTTGAGCAGCAGGGCACATCTTATTCCAGTTATTTCATTTTTTAATAATAAAAATTGCACCATTAAAAAAAGTCAACGCAATTGTTTTATTATGTGTTATATGCATCTCCTCTCACTCTTCTGTCTCCTAGTGTATATGAGTGCTCTATTTGCATGTACACCTACACACCACAGGAGGGCATCAGATCACATTACAGATGATGGTGAGCCACCATATGGCTGCTGAGAATTGAACTCAGGATGTCTGGAACAGCAGCCAGTGCTCTTAACCTCTGAGCCATCTCTCCAGCCCCTTCTTGCCGTTCTAAAAGCTCATTTAAAAGACTGCCAGTTCAGGCTGGGTGTGGTGACACCTTTAATCCCAGCACTCAGAAGGCAGAGGCAGGCGAATCACTGTGAGTTCCAGGCCAGCCTGGTCTACAAAGTGAGTCCAGAACAGCCAAGGCTATACAAAGAGACCCTGTCTCAAAACCCTCCTCCCCCCCCCCCCCCCGCCCTCCAAAAAGACTGTCTATTCTATTTACGTAGAATTTCTGTACAGTGATTTAGTTGAATAGGACAGCTATGCAAACTCAGGTGTGAAAACAATATAGGTTTATACCCAGACCCAACTCCTAACAAAAGCAGACTTTCTGGTCTGTGGGAAACATCCTATTATGTCCTTATCAAAGCCAGCAAGGGTAGGCAGCCGAGTCTTCCTCCAAACATGCCTGCTCTGCTCTCGTTGTATAGGACAGTGTTGGAAGCAGGCTGCCCATCTGGTCTGTCACACAATCTCCTGAACTGCCAAGCAGCAGTAAGTCACACTGCCCCCAAGGAGAGGAGCCCACGCGTTTGCCTACTTGTTTTATATGTGGGTGAGAATCAGAGGCTAATGTTAACTCGTGTGTGTGTGTGTGTGTGTGTGTGTGTGTGTGTGTGTGTGTGTGAGATCTCCAGTTGACTTGTAAATCAAAGCAGAGAAATTAAGCAGATGATTGGAGGAGAGGAGCAGGCTGCGGGTTGCAGGAGATGCAGACGAAGTTTCCTCTCTTGAGCAGTGTGGGGGTGGAGATGGGGTGGGGACAGAAGCCAATAGAAGGTTTTCATAGTGCGTTTGTGTGAGCCTGCCATTGGGGTCGGCCACATCTGTCTGGGTTTATGTTGCCTCTAACAGACAAGATGCCTGTCAAGGACAGAGCTTCACACCATAACCCACCCCCACCCGTGTGTGCGTGTGCATGTGCGTGCATGCATATGTGCGTGCGTGCGTGTGTGTGTTTGTGTGTGTGTGTAACTGTAGGTGACTAGGCGCCCTGCGAGGGAGCTTGTATAAAAGAGAGGATCAGAGTGTGTGAGCAAGCGAGCATAAAGGAAGGAAACTGTGTAGCGGATTTTAAAACACAATTTGTGTTTGGATTCTGGGCTGGGAAACAGGAGAGAGCGACAGGACAGACAGAATACGAAGGTCTCCACCCACAGAGGTCCCAGAACCAAGTACAAAAGGAAACATTGTAAGCAGAGAGCCAGCGGGCTCCACCTGACTCAGACTGCGGCTGAGGGGTGGGACCAGGACTAGAAGGTTCGGCAGCAGCCAGCTCCTCTCCTGCAGGTCTCACTCCCCCTCCTAGTACCCCCCCACCGCTTCCACCTCCACAGCTAGTGAAGCTGTGGGTAGGGGAGGCATACATCAAGCTCGCCAGAATGAGGCAGGATGGTGTGAGCTCCAGCGCCCTGCATTTGCTGGGGCAGCGGTGGCAACACTTGGTTATTCAAGGCTGGAATTCAAATGAGTCTGGCACTGCTCCAAGTCTCAAGGCTTAGGAGAGAGAGGCGCATTAACAATTCATCAAGATCAGCCTTGCGTGGGCTCAGCAACCTCCCCCCCACCCCCACCCCCCCACCCCCGCCATCGGCATCCCTCCCTCTGTCACTGATTTGGGGCTGGGTGGGGGGGCTCTTCCAGAGCACTTCTCCTGTCAGTCTATGAGCAGGGGTGGGGGTGGGGGTGTCTGAAGTTAGGCAGATTTTTCTCATCACATGATGGGGGACCTGTATCATGTGATGGCTCCGGTGATGTTGGAGGCGGCATGTGACTCCCAGGGCTACGTGGGCTCAAAAACAATTTAAATACAAAAACACACGCAGGTTCCCCTCCTTTCCTTTGCCTTTTGGTCTGGCTCTCTCTACCTTTTGGCGTTGGTGCCTGACCGAATGGAAAACCCTTCTTCGTTTTGCAGCCTGTGAGCTCCGGGTACCTGGAGACCAGGCCCCTGTGCTGCCCCCACCCCAGGAACCGTGCCCTCATCTTTCTGCAGTCCTCTGACTATCAGCCGGGTAAGTTGCTGAATACTTTAACAATTATCTGGGAAGCTGTCCTCAACTGTCTCATTAGCATGCACAGGACACCCTCCCAGGGCAGGGTGGAAGAGAGCTGGGGGGGGGGGGAGGGAGGCACCCGAGGCTCTGGGGAGCTACGCTCTGGGCCCTGCCCGGTGGAGCTAGGTTCTAATGGGTCCCCAGTCTGTCCCCTGCCACGCTTTTCTTCTGCCTGCTGTAAGCCTCTCCATCATCTTGTTCTTTTCTGGCCCTTTTTCATGATCTCTCTCTCTCTCTCTCTCTCTCTCTCTCTCTCTCTCTCTCTCTGTATGTGTGTGTGTGTGTCTTCCTGTCTCTCGCATCGCGGCACCACCTACCACCTCTCATCTTGTTTTGCACATTTCTGTCTCTCTCTCTCTCTCTCTCTCTCTCTCTCTCTCTCTCTCTCTCTCTCTCTCTCTAGCTTGTTTTTGTTTTTGATACCTAAATTGTATGTCGTTTCTGTCCAGGAATGAAGAGGCCAGGTCCAAAGGACTTGGCAACTGGAAATATATGCTAAGGTCCCTTGTCAGCTTTTTCCTGCACTCAAATGATGCCGCGTTGGGGTTGTTTGAAGGTTGTTTGTTAACCCCCAGGTGCCAGCCCAGCCTGGGTTCATCAGGTGACAGGAGGCAGGGTGACAGCCATCAGGAGGCACATCTCTGTGACGCCAAACATTTGACTTTGAGGGAGGCATCAAGGCTGCAAGCAGAGCTAACATTCAGTGCCCAGGGACATTCTCAGGTACCACACACAGGCCAGCTCACAGAGCCAGCTCCCAGTCTGAGGCCACACCTTTGCATATGGAGGCAGAATTGGCCTTGTGGGAAGCTGAAATGAATCCCATGAGAATCCCATCGTGACAGCCTCTGTATGCACAGGGCAAGTAGGTTGCTGTAGGCAAGCAGCTATCTGTTCAAGAAGAAACAACTACAGACCACAGTCGACCCAGCAGCTCAGGAAGAGAGTGTCATCTTTAGCCCCTCGGGGAAAGCGAGGCACAGAATGACCTTAAGCTTACTTGCTTAAGGTCGCACAGGTAGTAAATAACCAAGTGGGATTTGGGCCCCAGCAGTTTCTCCCTAGGGCCTACGCAGTTAACCATCAGGGTAACCTGCCTGAAAAAAAAAACAAAAAAACCACAAGCCAACAGTTACCATGCAACAGGTACCAAGCAGGGTTAGGGCTGATTTTGTGCACAAAATAGAAACACCCTGTTCTTACATAGATTAAGCACAAGGCAATCTATTGTTTCAAACCAGGCTATTTGCTAAGAAAGAAAATAACACAGTACCAGGAAAGCACAGAAGACAGATTTCAGGCCGAAAAGGGGGAATGAAGGGAACGTGGTTAGAGGAGACAGCTCATGATGATGTGATCTGAGTCGGAGCCAACATGGTGAAGGGGCAAAAAGAGCTCTCCAAGCAGAGGTGGAGACAGGGCAAAAGCCCGACTTAAGAGACCACCCCAGCCCCTTGAAGTGCAAAGCCTGTGGGCTCAGCAGACTACATGGATGTGACTGTGCCGACTAGCATGTTCTGGACTGTAAAGGGCTCTGTTGTGGATCCTGCTTGGGGTCTTAGATTCCATCCCAGGATTAGTGAGCAACCATGCTGGACTTGCAGCATGAAGAAAAACCCTCCAGGAAGTGAACTGGTTTGTGTTGGGTTGCAGACCACCTCCAGGGCAGTAGCTTGGAAGTAGGATCCTTTGTAGCTCTTTGTTCTGGGAGTCAGCCATTGCGGCTGAGATGATGGTGAGCAGCACTGTACTTGACAGCGCTGGCTCGGCCAGCTAGGTAGCCCAGTAGGCTGGCTGGGATTAGAGGTCGGTCGTGATGAATGGCAGGGGCATTGAAATTGGCCAGGCCTTCTTCTAACGGTGCACTTCCGGTTAAAGCAGAGACTGGTAACTCGTGGTCAGATAATAAGTGGCTGCTGACGCTTAGCCTGAAACGGGACCTCTGTGTCACTCCCCCCAAGGCCCAGTGGGTAGAGAGATCCTAAGAGTCAGAGGATAGATGGGTGCTGTGATGTGCTAGCTTCTAGATGTGGCACGGCCACTGCGATTGTAAACACACAACAGCTGCGGCTGGATAAGACCTTCGCACATGCGCAAAGGATATGGAAGTGGGAGGGAGGGGGATAAGTTGGGAAAAAGAAGGGGTTGGCAGAAATGGGAGCGGGATAAGGAGTGAGTAAGGACAGTGTGTTGCATACATGTATGAAATCCTCAAAAATAAAACAGAAAAAAAAAGTAGACAGATGTGTAACTGTGTGACTCCATATTCAGTCTTTTCCATGGCATGGCTGGATCTCAACAGCAGCCAGAAAGGGGGAAACTTGGGCTGGAGAGGTGGCTCAGTGGTTAAGAGTACTCACTGACTGCTCTTCCAGAGGTCCTGAGTTCAATTCCCAGCAACCACATGGTGGCTCACGGCCATCTATTCTGGGATCTAATGCCCTCTTCTGGCCTGCATGTGTACATGCAAGCAGAGCACTGTATACATAATAAACAAATAAATCTTTTTTTTTTTTTTTTAAGAAAGAAAGGGGAAAACTCAGTCTGCAGCCATTCTCAGACCTCTGCCTGCACTGCTGCTGCTGCTACTGCCCCATTGGCCTAAACAAACCACACAGTCAGGATCAGAGCGGAGAGATACACCATTTGATTCAGGAAGTTACAAAATACCGCGTCTATTTTTTTTCCAGACTTACTACTTGTATTCAAGTAGATAAGCTTGAGGCTGGAGAGATGACTCAATCAGCAGAGTGCTTGCCACACAAGCAGAAGGACCTGAGTTCAGATCCCCAGAGCGTGTGTAAAGAGCTGGGCTTGGTGGCATGCTCCAATGACCCCCAGCACTGGAGGAAGGCAGGGGGACACAGACAGGTAGATTCCTCAATCTCATCGGCCAGTGAGTCCAGCTGGATGGATGAGCCTCAGGCTCAGTGAGGGACCTTGTTTAAGAACTAAAGGCAGAGAATGATGAAGGTAAAACGCCCAACATCACCCACATACACACCATACCGTGCACGCACGCACGCACGCACGCACGCACGCACGCACGCACACTACTGGATAATTCCTCTGTACCATTGGGAGGAACTAAAGCCAAGAGGTACCATGAAGCCATGAGAATGAGCCTACCCTGGTCGAGTCTGCATATATGACTGGGAAAGATCTTGCTTGGGGTCCTAAGGCAAGACGGCGGATGTAGCACAATGGGGTCGCCTCCCCGCACATGACTGAGAATGTCCAAGGAGGTTTTTGAGATGTTGCCCTAAAATGAAATTAGATCCAGATAGAACTCGGCATCCTTCTATTTTCACACAATGACAGCACATGCAGAGGTCCTGGGACAGCAAGAATGTGGCTCTGAGGAGGCGGGAGAAGGGAAACGACGGAGGTTAGTGTAGTAGCCGTGCGGCTGGGCAGATACGCATCGTTTTGAAGAGGGGGAAGTGAGTGTGCTAAAGCTGGTAGTGGGGGATCACAGAGCAGAACCAAATGCTTAGTCAGAGCAGAGAAATGTGTTTAAAGTTGTGCACTTGCCTCCAATAACATTTAATTGCCTGGGACCAAGTACCTGGCCGTGGTAGAGGCCAGTCAGGTTGAAAAATTCCACAGAGAGAGAGAGAGAGAGAGGTTGGGGGTTGGGGGGCGTTGAGGGGGGGAGGCAAGGTTACAAAAGAAATGAATGGAAGGTGAGTCTGGCAGGACAGAGTAAGAACAGGAGCAGGAGTCATAGGCAGTGAGGGAACTCTCGAAGTACCAGAAGCTACAGTGAGTGAAAGGGCTGTATCCCAGGTTGACCTAAAACGTAGCCCCGCCCCCTCCACCCCCACCCTACCCCCCAGCCTCAGCCTTCTGAGTGCTAGGATTATAGGCATCCACCCCCACACCCAACCCAAAGTGACTGGTACTCTCTCCCGGGAGCATCAGTTCAGTCTGTGCCACCTGCACACTTGCTAGAAAGGCTGGCATCCAGGTCCACCCCAGGCCTTCTGCATCCCCACACACAGTTCAACGGGAGCCTCGGGTGATTCATAAACACACTGGAGCTTGAGAAACGCAGGGCTGGGCTGCTGCTGCTGCTGCTGCTGGGGAAAACCGATGCTATTCTGAGCAAGAGAGTGAATCCCAAATCCCACACTCCTTATTTTTATTCTCCTTTCAAAGCAGGTCTTGATTTAACCAGTGTTCCTCCCCTTCCTTGCTCCTGGTTCTTATTTTATATGTTATTACTCAAAATTGAAAACATGTACATATGGATAATATAGTAAAACCTACGGAACCATTATCACCTTCAGTGATTCCCAGCTCATGAGCAATCTTCTACACACACACACACACACACACACACACACACACACACACACACAGTATCCCTCCCTCTTGACTGAAGTCTTTGGTATAATAAAATTTTACAAATAAGTTTTTCCGATTTGGGGTCTTTCGTTTTTATTTATTTATTTATTTATTTATTTATTTATTTATTTATTTTTACTTGTTTTGAGACTGGGTGCCTCTATGTATCCCTGCCTGTCCTAGAACTCACTATATAGAGAGGGCTGGCCTCGAACTCAAAGAGATCCTCCTGCCTCTGTCTCCAGAGTGCTGGGATTACGGTTATAGGCAGGCTACCACGCTCAGACCTACATAGAAATTTGTAACTGTCTCTCTTTTAATTTTTTTTTTTCAGTGCTAAGATTGAGGGGAGGTCTTTCACAAGCTAGGCAGTCCCTCTGCTGTGCAACCACGCTTCCAGCTCCAAGAACTGCCCTTCCTCCTTTAAACATAACTGCTACCCCATCACCTCCTCCCCCGAAACAAGAGTAAGTTCTTATCCTAAACTACCCAGCATGCATAGTGGCAATTGTCACCTGCCACTTAATCTGTTACCAGTTTGAACATTTAAATGAGCCCACATGTAGCTACTGGTTAGTGTACCTCTTACTGTCTTCTTTAACTAATTAGAATTTTGGGTTAAGGAAATCATTTGTTTCAGTCTAGACTTTGCCAGTCCTGGTGCCATTTAATATACTCCTCTGTCCTTTGTAATTTTTGTAAATATATAAAGGGAAATACCTTTGAAAAGATGCTTCAGGGGCTGGAGAGAGGGCTCAGTGGTTCAGAATATGGGATGCTCTTCCGGAGGACTCAGGTCTGATCCCAGCACCTACATGGTGGCTCACTTGGTTCTAACTTCAGTTTCAGGAGATCCAGCACCCTCTTCTGGGGTTCTTGAGTATTGCACACATTGGTGCATATACACATTTGCAGGCAAACACTCACACATGAAACAAAGCTAAATGAATCCTTTTTTAAAAGAGTGAGGCACACCAGAGTACATACAGAGTGTGTGCATGCTGAAGCGTCAGAGGCTGCGTTGCACAGTTCAGTACCCCGACAGGTCCCCGACAGTGTCTCACTGTCCTCCCTAGCAGCTGCTTTGATTTGAAATGTGCAATAACATGCCAGCCTTCTTTGTGGTTGTATCACCCACGTGTATTCCTAAGGAACAGCTTATTTAATGCCTTTCAACCTTTTGTGAGTGCAGCTCCAACTGGGTGTTCTTCTGGCTCCCTGCTTACTATTTTGTGAGGTTTGCCCATGTTGGAGAGAGTAGCTGTAAATTCCTTTCATTTCTGCCAGTGACAGACTACAACTGATCATCTGCTCTTGATTGGCATTTGGAATGTTTCCGCAGTTTCCTGCCCTTATGACAGTGCTACTGTGCATATTTGAGTGCGTGTTTCACTGTGTACCTGTGCAGGGATGTCTCCAGGCTGTGTGTGCACAGGGAAAAGTCCCAGGTCATAGAACATGCATCCGTTCAGCTCTGCAAGAGAGAAGCAAACTGCTTTCTGCCAGAGGCTGCTGTCCCTTTGCAGTTCCTACACCGTTTAATCTCCTTTTCTCTTGGTTCCTTGCACCAGCTGGGGCTTCTGATAAAAATGACAGAAAAAGAACCAATTATCTTTGTCTCCTGACCTCAAAGGCAAAGACCTCAGCATTCTGCAGTTAGGTGACATGGATACCCAAGGGTTCGGTTGTTGTAAGGAGTTTTGTTTCTTGTCAAATGAAGAAAGTTCCTCCCTTGCTCTGAGCCTTTTAAAAACATTTTTATTGTTGGTGTTGGTGTTTGTTTCATCAAGTGGTTTTTATTTGTCTTTGAAATCCTAACATGATTTCTCTACTTTGCTCTTCCAGGGGAGCGAGTGATGTTTAACTCTCACAAGCTAGGTGGGAGTTCCCTAAGTGGTGTCAGCTTTACCACGATCACATAGCATCCTTTTGTGTAACTGGATTTGGCTCATCTGTATTACATTTCTAGATTTGAATTGGTCTATGAGTATATATTTCTTTAGTCTTTGTTTTTTTGTTTGTTTGTTTTTGGTTTTGGTTTGTTGTTTTTGTTTTTGGTTTTTTTGAGACAGGGTTTCTCTGTTATCTTGGCTGTCCTGTACTCGCTTTGTAGACCAGACTGGCCTTGAACTCACAGCGATCCTCCTGCTTCTGCCTCCCAAGTGCTGGGATTAAAGGCGTGCGCCACCACACCCTGCTAAGTCTTTGTTAAGGAAAGGAATATTCCTATAATTTCTCTCCTAACTATCTTACTGGATTTGGGATGAGGCTTGTGCCACACTGAGACAATGAATTTGGAAGATTTCTCGTTGTCTTATAGTTTCCTTGAAGGAGTTTGGGCTGGGTTAATAGGTTTCTTCCCTGGGCACGTCCCTGAACAGACTTTTCTAGTCAAGGGGGCTAGAGAGATGGCTCAGCGGTTAATAGAAACTGGAGAGGACCAGACCTTGGTTCCCAGTGCCCACACTGTCTCACAACTGCCTGCAACTCCAGTTCTAAGTGATTGACACACCCTTCTGGCCTCTGCACGATGCCACCTGCACACCTCACGCACATACTTACACAGGCTCTTGTGCATACACATAAGGTTAAAATAAGTAAATCTCTACAAAGAAATCAATTTGTTAGTGAAGCGGTTAGGACTTAGAGTTCGCGTCACAGAAAAGTTACAAATACGCATTCACTGTTTTTAGTAGATGTGGGACTCATAATTTCTCTCTGTTTTGGTAAGTTGGTTTTGTTTTTCCTGGGCATTTGCCCATCAAGTTGTAACTATCTATTTTATTTTCATAGTGTTATAGTAATATTTTATTATTTTTCAGTACCTATAGGCTTTAGTGTCCTTTTGATCTATTCTGCATTTTTCTTTCATCAGTTTCTTTTTACAAAGCACTTACCCATTTTTTCCTTAAGTTGTCCAAAGAACCAACTTTTAAAAATTAAATTGTGAAGAATTGGTTTCATTATACTTCATTCTTAGAACAAAATTTGTTTTTGTCTAAAGAACCTATTCTTGTGCTGGCATGACGGCCCAGTTAGAGAAGGCACAGGCACCTGAGTTTGACCCCTGCAAGCTGCCCTCTGCCCTCCACTCGTGTCCATGACGTGCACACAACTCACACCCATACTCACACATCAGACACACATAGTAATAGGTGACAAAAATAGGCAAAAATAAAAACAAAAAAGAGGACTTGCTCTTGATTTTGTCCATTCTGTTTATTGTATGTTTGCTTTCTAGTTTAGTAATTTCTTCGTGTTAATAATTCCTTCTAGCTCTTTAAGGTTTTGGTTTTTGTTTGTTTACTTTTTTGCTTTTTTGTTTGTTTGTTTGTTTGTTTTGAGACATGGTCTCACTGTTGAGACCAGGCTGGCCTCAAATTCACAGAGATCTGTATGCCTTTGCCTCCTGAGTGCTAGGATTAAAGATATACACCACCATGCCTGGCTTTTTTGAGTTTAATTTACTATTTTCTTTTAAAACTTCTTGACATGAGTTCTTGGATCTTTGATTCTTTCAGCTTTTCTTCTTTCTGGTATAGACATATAGAGCTCTTAGCCAGGCTCTAGCTGGACCCATACTTTGGCATGTAATATTTTTATTATCTTGACTTAAGAATATCTTAGTCAGGCATGATGGCACACGCCTTTAATCCCAGCACTCGAGAGGCAGAGGCAAACGGATCGCTGTGAGTTTGAGGGCAGCCTGGTATACAAAGCGCATCTAGGACAGCCAAGATAACATAGAGAAACCCTGTCTTGAAAAAAAAATCTTATCATTTCCACCAGGAAAATTATTTGCAACATATTCCTCCTAAAACATGAAGGGCCAGCCTAGTCTACGAAGTGAGTCTAGGATAGCCAAGGTTACACAGAGAAACCCTGTCTTGAAAAACCAAAAAAAAATTTTTATGTGTTTGTATTCTCTAAATGAAGAGAAATATGATAACATCTTTCTAAAATTATAGAGATAATATACATATATATTAATTATACCATTGTGTATAATTATTTATATATTTTATACATGATAACTTTATATTATATTTTATATAATATATAAATATATTACATATAATTATAGAAATTATTATATGTTACATTACAATGATTATATATTATATTTATAATTATAGAAAAATGGTGGGGGTTTTTTGTTGTTTTGATTTGGTTTTGGTTTTTCGAAACAGGGTTTCCCTGTATGCCTTGGCTGTCCTGGACTTGATTTGTACACCAGGCTGGCCTTGAACTCTCAGAGATCTGCCTGCTTCTGCCTCCCAAGTGCTGGGATTAACGGTGTGCACCACCACCACCTGGCAGAAAGGTGTTTTATATTATATATTATTTCTATGATTGTAGAAAGATATATCTTTTGATCCTTATGGTATGTTAACCCAGTGAGGTTTTTTTCTGATTTTTATTTATTTTATTCTAATGGTGTGTTTTGCCTGCAAGTATGTCTATTCACCATGCGTGTACATCAATGGTTCTCCCCCCCCCCCAGACAGGGTTTCTCTGTGTAGCCTTGCCTGTCCTGGAATTCTCTTTGTAGACCAGGCTGGCCTCAAACTCACAGAGATCTACCTGCCTCTGCCTCCTAAGTGCAGGGATTAAAGGCCTGTGCCACCACCATCCGGCCAATGGTTCTTTTTAAAAAATCACTTTAAGAGTTGGTTTTTCCTTCTACCATCTGATTCATGGGAACTGAACTCAGGTCATAAAGCTTGGTGCAAAACTATGTGCAGAACTACCTCCTCGTCCTGACTCACTGTTTCCTAAAGCCTCTGTGTGCCTTGGTTCCTTATGTAGTCTTAGTAGATCTATGAAGCCAGATGTGGTGTACACTTGTAATCCCAGCACTCAAGATGCTGAGGCAAGGTGGATCGGGAGTTCCAGGTCAGCCTGGGCTACATAGTGAAGCCCTTGCATCATCAAGAACAGAAACAAAAAATAAAATGCACAGAAATACCTTCATAGCTTATGTGAAAACGCTGTGACAACTGGGTCCACCTGAGTCCTGGATGAGGAGCTTCTGTTGGTTTTGGAGGCTGCAGGAATCTGCAACCGTGGATGACTTGCTTGCGCTTTGACCTGGGTTTTCCTGGAAACCTACCCTAAAGTTGAGGGATTTGTAGAACGGACCTGTGGTGGAATTAGGATTTTTGAAGAACAGCCTTGAAGGCACAAGTTTGTAATCCCAGCTACTTGGGAAGTGGAAGGAATAAATTTGCAGATTCAAGGCTTGCTTGGGCTACAAGGCCGGTAGTGGCAGGGCCAACATGCGACTATGCTGCCTGGTGTTCTGGGAAAGGCCATTCAGCTCGCTGGCTGTACCACTCGGATGTGGCTGTATAGGTCATCATGCTTTTGAATACGTTGGTGGCGTTGTAATGTATTCTGGACCATCACTGGAGCCCACAATTCAAAATCCAGATGTTGTCTTGGCAGAAAATCTTAGCCAGCTTTTTTTTTTATGGCATCCAAAGAGGTGACATTGTAATTGCAAAAAGCCCAAAGTGATCCAAAATCAAACATTTGTAAAAGAGTAATTGGTTTAGAAGGGGACAAAATCCTCCCCACTAGCCCAGCTGATGTCTTTCAGAAGGGTAGTCATGCTTGGTTAGAAGGTGATAACTTAAAGAATTCTGTAGATTCCAGGTACCGGGGACCTATTCACAATCTGGACTAATAAGAGGACAGATTTGGCCTTTCAGTGACCTTGGATTTCTATGTGACAGCCCAAATGGCCACAGATTTTCTGATTAGCAAACACTTACTTTTTGACTTGATTATTGTCTCCGATTCAAATGAATTTATTACTGCACTTGAAACCATGAACTTTTAATAAATTATTTGCTACTCAAAAAAAAAAAAAAAAAGGAAGGAAGGAAGAAAGAAAGAAAAGGAAAATGCTGTGCCATTTTATGTCATGGATTTCAGCGTTTGCAGATCTGGGGATCTAGGGTAAAGGCCTGACGTGCCTCCCTCACTGATAACAAGGAACAGTTACATTGATGTGATAAATGTATGCAATCATTCCTGTGAGCCAGTGTACCATTAGCAAAAGGTCGCCTGGTTTCCACACGGGATGTGTGGCCCCGAGCCTGTCTTGCCCTTGCTGTGCCGTTACTCCTCTGTTCTTCAGATGTGCCTGCTGAGAAGATGAAGCTCCCTCTGACTGTTTTCTGTGGTCAGTTCAGGAGATGCGCTGTAGGCGTTAGTTCTGCTCTGTGTTCGTGCTGTAGTAAAGGATCTGACTGGGCTCATCTGTTAGAAATAATTACGGATGCTTGGCATGGTGGCGCATGCCTTTAATCCCAGCACTCGAGAGGCAAAGGCAGAGGCAGGTGGATCTCTGTGAGTTCGAGGCCAGCCTAGTCTACAAAGCGAGTACAAGAGAAACTCTGCTCAAAAAAACAAAACAAAAAGAAAGAAAGAAAGAAAGAAAGAAAGAGTTATAGAAAGCTCTTGTTAAGCGCTCTGCATGTGCCAGCCACTAATGCCAATGGCTAGACTTGTTGATTAGCAAGCCCTTGCTAATTTTCTAGTACTGGGCTTACAACCACGGCCCTGACTTCTTATGTAGGCACTGAGGGTCCTAACTTCGGGCCTTTTTGTTTTTGTTTTGTTTTGGTTTGTTTTTCAAGACAGGGTCTCTCTGTGTAGCCTTGGCTGCCCTGGACTCACTTTGTAGACCAGGCTGGCCTTGAACTCCTAACACCAGGTTCTTATGCTTGCTCAGCGAGTGCTTTCCCCACTGGGAAATCGCCCCCCCCCCCCAGCCCAAAGCTTTTGACATTGAGACATGACGTTGTCATCTACCAACATGTTGAACCTCATTTTTAGCTCTCTCAGGACACACGCAGCTATGGCCCACGGGTTAGACATCCCACAATAGCCCTTGGTAGCAATTTGGGTTGTTTTGTCTGTTTTCTGTGTTACTCACCGTGGTTCATGCTAGGAACTGCTCTATCGTCTCCAGCCCTAGTTATTTGTTGAATGCATGACTTTACCCCCCAACAATGTCCTGATACACAGGTATTATTCCCATCTGGCTGGCGAAGCAGCTGAGGCTCCAGGTGATTAAATGACCAAGTAAGCGACACAGATTATTCTGTGGATACCGGATACAATGTCCAATACATGAGAGATGCAAATACAACTCAGCAGGTGCCAGACAATGATCCACTGGGGTAAGGAAGAAAAATAATGAAATTGCTCTATTATTCATATAATCATATGTGTGGTCATCATTAATTTTAGTTAATATTTTATTCTTCGAGAATTTCACATGATGTATTTTGATCATACTCCCTTCACTCTTTCCCCACTCCCAGATCCACCCCCACCTCTTCCTACCCCTCCCAATTTTGTGTCTGCTTTTTTCTTTTTAGTGATCTACTAGGTCTAGTTTGTGATGCTTCATATATCCATGTCGGGTCTCCCACTGTAGCATGGCTGACCTAGTAAGAGCCACACTCTTAAAGAAAACTGATTTTTCTTCCTTCAGAAGCCATCAGCTGTCCATACCTTCTCACTCAGAGATGGGGTCTCCTGAGTCCTCCCCACCACCTCCGCACCCCTTTCTGGGAAGGAAGGCCGGCTGACCTGATTTTGTGCAGGTTTTATACCATCAACCATAGGTGCTGTGAGTTCATGAGTGAGGAGGGCCTGTCATGAAGCTGTTAGTTCACTCTAGTCCTTTCCAACCTATGGCTCTCTGAGTGTTCCTCCCCCACCCCTCTTCTGCATGGCCCCTGGGCCTTGGTGTATTTTATATTTCATCATGGTTTGCAGTATACTGAATATTGCTGAGTGGTACACAAATATGCACTGTAAATAAACACATTTGTTCAGGTTCAAAATGTAGATCGGTGAATTGACTCAAACAAGTTTAGAGCTAAATCACTACTTTCTCTTCAGAGAGAATATAACTGATTGGCTGATAGATTTATTTATTTTTTTTGTTTCTTAGCACTGAAGCTAGAACCAAGAGCCTATGCATGCTAGGCGAGAATTCTGCCGCTGAACAACAACCCATCCCTAAAGCCTTCTTTTTTTAAATCAAGGTTTATTTGTTTTTTATGTCATGTGTAGGAGTTTTGTCTGCATGTATGTATGTGCACCATATGCATGCAATGCCCCTAGAATCCTGATGAGGGCATCAGATCCCCTGGAACTGGAGTTACGGACAGTTGTGAATTATCATGTGTGTGCTGGGAATTGAACCCTGGTAACTCTAAAAGAGCACCAAGTGGATACTTAACCACTAAGCCGTCTCCTTAGCCCACCCCAACCCCCAAAGACTACTTAATTATCATTAGAGCTAAAGAAACAGTCTTGTTGCTGGGCGGTGGTGGTACACACCTTTAATCCCAGCACTCAGGAGACAGAGGCTGGTGGATCTCTATAAGTTTGATGGCAGGCAGTTACAGAGTGAGTTCCAGGACAGCCAGAACTACATGAAGAAGCCTTGCCTCAAAACAAACAAACAAGCAAACACCAAAAACCAAAACAAAAAAGCAAGCAAACAAAAGACCCAAGCAAAGCAAAAATGAGGAAGGAAAGAAAGAAAGAAAGAAAGAAAGAAAGAAAGAAAATTAACAGTCTTGTCACGGTGATAAGATTGTGTTTTGTTTGCTTTATAAGCAATACTCTATGGTTTGGAGTTAGGGAATTTAGAGACTTCCCCTGTTGTTGTGGGTCTCACTCTCAGTAAGTAAGCTGGAGAGGGTAAAACAGAATATATCCTTTTTGTCTCATGAAGTTAACTAGCAACTCTAATGGAGTTAATTCTGTTCCCCTACTGCCTGAGAAGAGCATTAGACGGTAAGGAATTGCCTATTCATTGAGGCATACGTCAGTGAGCAGAGTGGAGTAATGAGAAGCCAGGGAACAGTCAGAGAGCGGAGCAGATTCACTTCTGTTTTATTGGGATTCTTAATAACTCAGCTGTCACTCTAGACATTTTTACATTTTTATATAGAGAAAGAAAAGAAACGAAATCTAGGCTGCTATTGCAGCCTAGGTAACAACCATGGATGTGCCTTGGCAGAGACAGCTCTCAAACGGGATGATAAAGTGTGTGTTGAAGTCCATAGGATGATAAAAGAGAAACAGCTGAAAAAATGTTCCAGATATAGGGGACAGAGTAGCCACAGAGGTAGAAGGTCAGTTCTTTGGACAGAGCAGATCATGTGTCATCACATGGCCCTGCAGGGGAAATCTGTAAGAAACGAGACAAAACATGGATGGAAGGAAAAGAGGGAGAAAGAAACAGGAAGAGGGATGAAGACATTAGAGAAACAGGGTAGGAGGAAGGCCAGCTGCCCCAGCTGTAAGAGTTCAAAACAGTGTCGACCAGATGGCTCAGCACATAAGAGTGCCCACCACCAAGAGTAAGGATCTGAGTTAGCCTGAGGGACGCAGGTGGAGGAAGGAAAGAATAACTCTAGGAACTTGTCCTCCGATCTCTGCATGAGCCCCTTTCCGCCGTCTACATCACTAGTGCTGAGGGTACAGGTGTGTCCCATGATGGCAACTTCTTACATGGGTCTGGGAGCTGAACTGAGGTCTTCTTGCATATACAGCAAGGGCTTGACTAACTGAGCCATCGCCTCAGCTCCTGAATTTTTTTTTAAATGTATACAGTGTTCTGCCTGCATGTACACCTGCTCACCAGAAGAGGGCATTAGATCATATTATTGATGGTTGGGAGCCACCCTGTGGTTGCTGGAATTGAACTCAGGACCTCTGGAAGAGTAGTCAGTGCTCTTAACCTCTGAGCCATCTCTCCAGCCCCAGCTCTGGACTTTTATCTTTTAAGTCAGTATTTCTAAAATAGGATCGATGTGTCTGTAAAATAGTCCTGTAGTTTTGCATTTTCTGCAGCAAAAAGTAGCGGAAAAAAAAAATAACTTGCTTAAGCATTTTGTAAGTTTGCAATGGCCAAGAAAAAAAACTCACTAGGTTTTGCTGTTAACCAGATCCAAGATGGCCAATCTATAACAGTGTATAGCTGGAATTCGGTTAGGAGGACACAGCCTAGCTTAGCTCTCCATTTGCATAACATTGTTTATTCATGTAAAATTTGCTTTTTGTTACTATGTTGTGTTGTGGCTCTGATTAACAAAAATAGATTAATGACTAAAATGTGGTTCACTGGAGTGTAAAAGCAAATGATAAAAATAGTTCCAACCATTGCCGCAGAGGCTTAATGAGCGAACAGGACTTGCAGCTTGTCTGTGATGTGATGATTTCACCAGAGCAGCTGGCAGGGAACGTGTGAATGGGAAACGCGGCTGCAGAGATCTGGAAATTGGATTTCACTGAGCAAGAGATTGGCTGCACCGTATCTTCCATTAGCAACTTTGTCAGGTAGCTGCGTGACTCGGCCAGAGATTTCACATCATTTCCAAAATGGAATTACCTGTGTGACCAACCAGTGTTCAGTCAGCTTCATGCAAAATAAGCCAGAGTTGGAGCCCAGTGGTCCAGAGCTTTCCAGTGTGGTCAAAGCTGTGGGGTCCTCCCTGGACTTAAGAGAAAAAGTGTTGTTTTCAAAGTTTATTAATCACTCAAATTTAAAGCACAATTTAATTAGTTTATTTTATCTTTATTACATGTGTGTGTGTAGGCTCATATATGCCACAATGCCCTTGCAGAGGTCAGAGGAGTACCTGTGGGAGTTCTCTCTCCTTCTACCACGTGGGTCTCAGAGGTTAACTCAGGTCAGTCTTGGTGGAAAGTGTCTTTAGCTGCTGGACCATCTCACGGTCCCCATAATGTATTTTTAACTGAAAGGCAGGGCGTGGTGGGCACATGTCTTTAATTCCAGTACTCTGGAGACAGAGGTTGGCAGATTATTATGAATTCCAGGCCAGCCAGGCTGCATAGGAGACCCTGTCTCAAAAAAAAATATCCTGGGTATTTTATATGGGGTTGGGATTCAGCTGGGGGTGGCTCAGCGGATAAAAGCATCTGTTGCAGAGCATGAGGGCAGAGCTCACATCTTCAGAGCCCCATTGAGGTGAATGCGATAACCACGCATCTGCGTTCCAAGTCTCCTATAGTGAGATGGGAGCAGAGACAAGAGAGGCCCCAGGAAGGCTGGCCAGCGAGCCTGCCTTACCCAGAAGGACTCCACCTCCAACAGATACCGGAGGTTGCCCTCTGACCTCCACATGTGCACCATGGCAAACACCCACCCTCATATATAAGCGCACACACACACACACACACACACACACACACACACACACACACACTCCACACACATAAACCCCAGCAAAGTCAGATGAAGCATACTCCTCTCAAAGGTTAGTGTTACACAGAGCTGGGAGAGTCAGCAAGTCCACACAACTATGATCCCGGCACTCAGGAGGGCAAGGCCAGAGGATTGGGGTTTGTAGGCTAGCCTGGGTTACGTAGAAGGACCCTGTCTTGAAAAACCAAAGTCAAAACAAACCAACAAAAAAATACTGGAACAGGGGGTGCTGGAGAGATGGCTCAGAGGTTAAGAGCACTGGCTGCTCTCCCAAAGGTCCTGAGTTCAATTCCCAGCAACCACATGGTGGCTCACAACCATCTATAATGAGATCTGGCATGCAGGTGTACATGCAGGCAGAACACTGTATACATAATAAATTAAATCTTTAAAAAAAAATACTGAGAGAGAAAGCAAATCATAGGGGTAGGGTTATTTGTGGCAGAAGCTAAACAGAATGGTCATCACACCAGGAGCCAGCACTGTGCCCTCTATGAGAAGCCACTGGTAGTGACAAATCACATTTCATGTAGTACGTATGAGAAAGACACAGAGTGGGGCCTGGTGGCACAGCTCTGCAATCCCAACATTTTGGAGGATCAAAGCAGGAAAAGTGAAACTTCAAGGCCTGGCTGGCTGCAGAGTAAGCTCAAGGCAAGCCTGGCAACATAGTAAGATCCTATCTCAAGCCAGGTGTGGTGGAGCAGGCCTTTAATCCCAGCACTTGGGAGGCCGAGACAGGTGGGTCTCTGAGTTGGAGGCCAGCCTGGTCTACAAAGAGAGTTCCAGTACAGCCAGGACTATACAGAGAGACCCTGTCTCGAAAAAGCAAAAACAAAACAAAACAAAGATCCTATCTCAAAATAAAGAGAACAAGCAATAGTTGAGCATACAGCTCAGTATAACAATTTCTCACCCTGGGGAGAGACTCAAGGGTCAATCCTCAATGCTGGGGGAAGGGGGGAAAAAACTTGATAATTTTGAGGTGTAGCAATCACCAGAAACAAAGCCCAGATGCTATTTTTGCTGGGATGACACAGATGACATGACACAGATTAAGATTTTATTCCAGGGCCAGAGAGGTGGCTAAGTGGTCAAGGACACTGGCTATTCTTTCAGACTTGGATTTGAGTCCCAGGACTCACCTGGTGGCTCACAGCTGCCTTTAAGTCCAGTTGCAGGGAAATTGATACCCTCTAGCGGCCTCTTTGGGTACTGCATGCCCAAGGTGCACCACACACACACACACACACACACATACACACACATACATACACACACTAAATATTGGACTGGAGAGAGGGTTCAGTCATTAAAGGCTAGGCTCACAACCAAAAATATGAAAACAAATATTTCTTTAAAGAAGAAGTGTGGGTTCCTTTCTCCAGGAGGCTGGGCTGAGAATCATGTCACAGAGTTTTCTTCAGCCTTCTGGAGGCTAGCTGAAGAAGGCTCTGCCCTGAGAACCAGTGACGAAGCGGACGGAGCGCAGGGCAGCTGTGCTCAGGGAATCCATGTCCCTTCCAGAGGGGGGAAGAGAGCTTCTGGCTTGTGAAAGGCCAGATAACTGACCGCACTTGATTAAAATAAAGACAGACAAGAGTCAAAGAGCTAGATTTTAATTCACTAAGCTTGATGATAAAAGAAAGACAAGGGGGGGAGGGGCTACAGAGGGGTTTTTAAACCAAGGGTACCTGAATAGCAAGAGACACTCCCAGGACACTTCTCGGGCTTGTCTCCAGGGCGCCTTTGATATGCTTTTCTTCAAAGAGCCAGCTTTTGACACCTTTTGTGTGGGCTAGGGTCTGCGTAAGTTATTAAGACTTTCAAGATGATGCTAGAGAGCATTAAGCCAAGCACAAGCACAGGGCCTTCATTAACACAAGGCTGTCTGCAAACCCAAAGGTCCTGTGGTGTGTCATGAAGTCTGTCATGGCTATGTATGGGTCATGCGTGTAGCTCACATGGCTTTGGATGAATGCACTTCGGGCCAGAGTTGGCTAGGACAGCTGAGCAGTTCATCTCCAATCCATGGTTAGCCTTGTGCCGGTTAGGCCAAAGCATGTTCATGTGGTAAAGACATAGCGGCAAAGACGTGCAAGCACTTTTCAAATCTCTGCAGGGGGCGGGTGGCGGCTAGGGAGACCCCTTGGAGGGCAAGAGAACATTGCAAGCATGCGGATGTGAGTCTGAACCCCAGCACCCATGTTATAAAAGCCAGGCATGGCTGCATGTGTCTGTAACCCCAGCACTGGGAGGGGAGCCAGCAATCTGACTCAGTGAGAGTCTGTTTCAAGGAAACAACACAGAGAACAACAGAAGGCATCTGCCATCCTGCTTCAGCCTCTGCATACAGACACACGGACATGCACACTCAACATGCGTGTACTCTACATATACAACACACGATCCCTGGAGGTTGCACTTGACGGCGTCTCATTGGCCCCTTTACCAGCTACCTGGTCAGAGGCTCAGAGAGAGTGGGAGGGTGCTAAACCGAAGGACACGAAGGCAAGGATGCGCCTGACCTCCTTTGACTACTCAAAACCAGACCGATCTGAGTGCTAAACTGCCTAGTGCTGTGCTTGCTAGAGACAGCTTCTGTTAAAAGTCCACAGCCTGGTTTTACGCAGGCATTGAAGACGGTGGAGATGGTTAACACCTCTCACCTCCGCAGAGGGTGTGCCTTTCGCATGTATTCCGTGAAAAAAAAAAAGTGTGTGGTGTGACTCATGCTTTTTCACAGGAACGCACATTAGCTGTCCAGTGGGGACAATACTCATGAGAATAATCGAAAGGAAAGAGGTGTTACGAGTTTTGTGTAGCATTAACAGTGCTAAAAAGAAAATCACAGGCTTGCTCCTTGTCATTGCCAGAGACAGGAAGAAATGTTATCTCTGATTTCAAGTGGTGTGTCAACATGCTGTGGTCAGCGGCTTGGAAAGACAAACTGGCACGACAGGACACTCAGTACTGAGAATAAGACACCAGGAAATTGAACTCAGTGCAGGAGGCTTGGGCAGCGGTCCAGACATTTTCCTCACACTCAGCTTCTTCATCCTTGAGCAACGAAAAGACTCGTCATTTGTCATACTAGAGGATGTATTTAAGAATCGTACAAAATGCGGAGAAAATGTGAAGTTCTTTCCGGGGATGAACCCTAACAAACAAGCACTAGAAACTTATTTGCAGCTAGCTATCTGCCTAGTTAAAATATCTAACCTTTCAGCCTCGGAGTGCGGCATGTCCTGAGCCGCTAATGAAATGTGGTCTTCCATGGAACCTCAGCACTATTTCCAGGTGGCTATGGAGCCAACTGATGGGACCACCGAACATTTGATTCCTCACTTAAAAGCAAATCGTTGTTAATATACTTTAATTTAAATAGGAAAAATTAATGGGATCTACCATTAGCCCAGACATAGACACAGAAAGGCAAAGATAGGTATAAACAGGCGCACACACACACACACACACACACACACACACACACACACACACACGAGCACACGTGTGTGGGCATGTACATACACATGTGTGGGCATGTGTGTAGAGGCCAGAGGTTAACATTAAGTGTCTTCTTTGTTCACTAACTAACTGACATACTAAGACAAGGTCTCTCTATCCCAAAGTTCACTGACCTGGCTGGTCTAGCTAGCCAGCTTGCTCTGGGAACCTCTGCCTGCCAGATGCTGGGATGATGGGGAGGTTACCATACCCACCTGGCTTACATTTGTGCTATAGATCCAAACCCCAGTCCTTGTACATGCACAGCAAGCACTTTGCCCACTTAGCTACCTCCTCAGGCCTAAATATAATTTTTACAAATATTTAAATTTTATTTTATTTTATCAGTTACAGGCTGCCTGAAGTGGGGTAGGCACTACAACTGAAAGAGCAGTAACCACTCTTAGCCCTTGATTTATCTTCACTATCCTATATATAAATTTTTAAAATGTGTTATCATTTTTAATTATGTGTAGACATGTATCTGCATGCAGGTATGTGCACATGAGTGCAGGTGCCCGCAGAAGCTAGAGGCAAATTCAAAGATTCTTTCCCCCTTAACATGAACTTAAGAGGTTTCAAGGACACTGTTACTGTGAAAATCTTGAAGCCATGGAAAATTGAAAAGAGACGATGCTGAGGTAAGGGACCTAAAAGATGAAACTTGAATCTCAGGAGTGTCACTTGAGTTCATTTTTAAAAAATAATTTATTCCGATTACATCTCAATTGTTATCTCCTCACTTGTATCTTCCCATTCCCCCTCTCTCCCTCTTTCACCCTACTCCCCTCCCCTAGGTCTGTGACAGAGGGGACCTCCTCTCCCACCATATGATCACAGCCTATCAGGTCTCATCTGGATGGCCTGCTTCCCCTTCCTCTGAGTGCCACCAGGCCTCCCCACCAAGGGGAAGTGGTCAGATAGGGGGCGCCAGAGTTCATGTCGGAGGCAGTCCCTGCCCTCTACACAACTGTAGAGAATGTGCTGTCCGTTGGCTAGATGTGGATAGGGGGGTCTAGGTTTGCTGCATGTGTTGTCCTTGGTTGGTACAGTAGTTTGTGAAGGATCCCCTGGGTCCAGATCCTTGATGGTCTTCTTGTAGGGTTCATGGACCCTCTGGGTCCTTGCATTTCCCCATTCTCCCAGACCTCTTTCACCAGGTGAGAGTTCTTTTAATAAAGAGATTTAACCCCTTTACAGTTATTAGTCCTGAAGGTGTCCTTTGACCTCCATTCATATGCCATAGTGCTTACATTCGGGGACACACACACACACACACACACACACACACACACACACACACACTAATGCACACATAAATAGAGGGGAAAAAAGAGTCTTGCCAATCTTCAAGTTCAGAGACTTTCCCCAAGCAAATTATATATTCCTTTGTTCAGAAATTAGCCATGGAGTCGGGCGTGGTGGCACACGCCTTTAACCCCAGCACTGGGGAGGCAGAGGCAGGCGGAGTGCTGTGAGTTCAAGGCCAGCCTGGTCTACAAAGTGAGTCCAGGACAGCCAAGGCTACACAGAGAAACCTTGCATTGAAAAAACAAAAACAAAAACAAAAAAAGGAAAAAACATGTTTAAAGAAGTATATATAGATATTAGCATACTTTTATTTGTTACTTTGGTGAAATATGGGGGAACTGTGAGGAGTAAACATCAAAATGCAGAAAGTGAAATCTTGAGACTGGCATAGAAGGAGTCTTTCAGACAACAGACATGGCTGGTTTTTTTTTTAAGATTAATTTATTTATTATTTATACAGTGTTCTATATGCATTTACACCTGCATGCCAGAAGAGAGCACCAGATCTCATTATAGATGGTTGTGAGCCACCATGTGGTTGCTGGGAATTGAACTCAGGACCTTTGGAAGAGCAGCCAATGCTCTTAACCTCTGAGCCGTCTCTCCAGCTCGGCACAGTTGTTCTTATTTGCCACTGAGCCTCAGGCTGCAGACAGATATGCTCAGAGTCACTCCAATCCATGCTCACTTTATTAAAATCATGAATTGAAAACCCCAGTCACTCCTAGGCTTCTCACACCATTCCTAGACTCCACTGTTGCATTAATAAATTCAACTTGTCTTGTCTAAAGCTAACAACTTTTTAAAAAAAGATTTATTCATTATGTATACAAATCTCGTTATAGATGGTTGTGAGCCACCATGTGGTTGCTGGGAATTGAACTCATGACCTTTGGAAGAGCAGTCAGTGCTCTTAACCTCTGAGCCATTTCTCCAGCCCTAAAGCTAACAACTTTGTATTTGTTCTTGTGTATAGCTGATTTAGCTTGTAGGTTTGACACAGTACATTCTCCTAAATATTAACATCCTTTACAAACTTGGTTAATAAATATCTCCGTAGCATTAGCATTTTAACTTCGATTATAAATTTAAGACTCTTAAGTGTTTCAGATAGCTGACAAAGCCAACAATTCAACAGATAACTGCTAAACGCTTAAACACAATTTGCAAACCTAAGGAGTCTGTAATTACTAACTTGAAAGTTTTAAAACATTCTGTTTCACTCTAAATCAAATTCTCCTAAACATTTTTAATTAAATCAGAAGTATGTATGTCTTTATTTTCTTTATTATTTTGTGTTATAATTTATTCGGGTCACATCCTAATTGTTATCCCCTCACTTGCATCTTCCCGTTCGTTCCCACCCTCCCTGTCTTGCTATGTAGCCCAGGTTGCCTTGAGCTTGGTAGGCGTCCCAGGCTGGCGTCAAGCCCAGGGTGCCGCACTGTCATAGCCTTCCATGGATTACAAGTGTGTGCCACCAGGAGGGACAACACATCTCAGATCATCACCCTTTCACTCCAAGCCCTGCCCCCTTCAGCTCTCCGGAACTAGTCAGCTAACAGCTGCACAAGGGAGACTGCCCTCCTGTTGCCACTCTTCCTGCATGTGGAGGTCAGAGCTGGCTCTCCAACACCCCCCCCCACCATCCACCCTCCCCACCCCCCACCCCCACATGTCCTCTATAGGCCAACTTCACCTTAGCCTTGGGCTGCGCTCTCTTCCTCTGCTTGCTCAAGTACCTTGTTCCTAATAGTCTGCTCTGTTCTGTTCATTAGCTCTTCTCTCCACAGGGCAATCTCCACCAGCATCCAGAAGCTCTGTCTTTAAAAATACCCCTTTAATCCTAACACATGGGAACCAGAGGCAGGAGGATCTCTGAGTTTGACGCCAGCCTGGACGACAGAGTTCCAGGTCAGCTAGGTCTACATGCAGAAACCATGTCTCAAAACAACAACAACAACAAAACCCCACCAAACCAAACAGAAACAAACAAAAACCAACCCTATTCTGCTGCGGTGACACATGCCTGTAGCCCCACCTCAAGAAAGGTTGAGCAAGAGGGCTTGGAGTCCAAGTCTACCCTCTTCTATGCATGAGAACAGTCAGTCTCTAAAAAAAGAAAGAAAGAAAGAAAAGAAAGAAAGAAAGAAAGAAAGAAAGAAAGAAAGAAAGAAGAAAGAAAGGAAACACATCCCAGACTCTATAGATCCAAGCTAGAATTCGCCATAGCCCCTCAATAAGCCTTTTCTTTCTCCAAGTTTTCAGTCCTGTTGTCCTTCCCAACTCAAGAAAGTCACTGCTATCTGCCCAAGTGTTTAGCTCACACAACTGCAGCTTCGGGGGTTCCCTCTTGCCTCCCATGCTATTTTGCATGTTTGGGTCACTGTGACTAAACAGTAACACAAAGAACAACTTATAGGAGGAAAGGCTTAGTTTGCCTCATGGTCTCACGGGGTTCCAGCCAGGGCTTTGGCCCCCATGTGCTTGGGCAGGATGTCATGGTAACAGAAGGCTGTTGCACAGTAATAGTTACCTCACGGTGGACCAGAAATAGAGAGAGACCAAGACAGGAAGGAGAAAGAAGATACACTCTACCACTTGCTCCCACCCTCCAGTGACCTCCGTCTCCCAACTAGCTTTTACCTCCTAGACTTTCCAGAAATTTCTAAGGCAGTAAACCACATTTACAATCTCAATACTAGAGAGGCTATAGCAGGAGGGCTGGGAGTCTGTGGTCTAAGCTATACAGAAACATTGTCTTAAAACCAAAGCCGTGCCCGTCTCCTAGCCATTCACCCATCTCTGCTTATACTGCTGCCATGTTCTTCTAAGTTAATGTTATTTTCACTTGGCCTAGCTGTGTCTCCTTCTGTCTGCATCCACTCCTCCTCCTCCTCCTCCTCCTCATCATCATCAATGTTCATCTCTCAGCAGTCCCACAGTCATTTAAAACCATAAATTAAATCATGTGAGCACTCTGCTTAAAAATCTTCTATTAATCTGGGCATTGGTGGTGCACGCCTTTAATCCCAGCACTTTAGGAGGCAGAGGCAGGTGGATCTCTGTGAGTTCGAGGCCTGCCTGGTCTACAGAGTGAGTCCCAGGACAGCCAAGGCTACACAGAGAAACCCTCTCTCGAAAAAACAAAAAACAAGAAACAAACAAACAAAAAACTTCTGTTGGCTTCACATCAAAAATGAAATCCATACTCTTCCTTGTGCTCTACAAGCCCTGGTAGGACTTAACCCCTGCTGGGTTCACTAACTTTCTGTGTCCCTCCTGGAGGTTTCAGCCACGGTGGCTCCCTGGCTGGTCTTTATTTTCAGTGCTGTGGATTGTATTTAGTGCCTTGTGCTAGGCAAGTGTTCTACCACTGAGCTACACACAAGTCCTAGCTGACCCTCGAATGTCCCAGGCTTTTTCTGGTCCTCACGCTCTCCTATTTCTCCTGTC